>NC_058414.1:55417915-55558746 GCF_002201575.2 Neomonachus schauinslandi
ATTCATTTGACTGACTTTATTGCAATATTCCCTTTTTGCAGTGTTCACTTTATTTTGGTGGTCTGGAACTGAACCTGCAATATCTCTGAGGAGGCCTGTACCCTAAAAAGGAAGTTGTTCATTCATTGCTGGTAGCAATGCAAATAGTACAACTACTTTGGAAGACACTTTCTTACAGTTTCTTACAAAGCTAACATAGTATTACCATACAATCTAGCAGTTGTACTCTTTGATAGTTACCCAAGGGAGTTGATAATTTATGTCCACACAGAAATCTACATGTGAATGTTTATAGCATATTTATTCATAATTGTCAAAACTTGGAAGCAAACCATGATGTTTTTTAATAGGAGCAAAGATAAAGTGATACATCCATACAATGGAATATTATTCAGCAATAAAAAGAAATGAGCTATCAAGCTTCACAACAATATGGAGGAACCATAAGTACATATTGCTAGATGAAAGAAACCATGCTGGAAAAGGTATACACCGTATGATTCCAACTACATTGCATTCTGGGAAAAGCAAAAGTTATAGACAATACAAAAGAACCAGTAGTTGCCAGGGTTTGGGGGAGTACAAGGGAGGGATGAATAGATGAAGCCTGGAGCATTTTTAGGGCCATGGGACTATTCTGTATGATACTGTAAAGGTGCATAGATGACATCATGCATTTGTCAAAACCCATGGAACTGTACAACGTTTAGAGGGGATCTTAATGTAAACTATAGTCTTTAGTTGATAATAGTGTATCAAATTGGCTTATTAATTATAACAAATGTATCATATTAATGCAAGATGTAAATAAGAGAAACTGGGGTGAGGCAGATACATGGAAATTCTCTGTACTTTCTGCTCAATTTTTTTGTAAATTTAAAACTTTATTAAGCCCATAGTTAACATATGTGTTCATACTTTGTGTTGTATATGTGTGTCTATGGGTTTTAACAAATGTATAATGACATGTAATGTTTTTGTCCAGTATTGGCATTAGAGTAATGCTGTCCCCATAGAATGAGTTAAGAAATGTTTCTTCTATCTCCTGGAAGAGATTGTAGAGAATTGGTATAATTTCTTCCTTAAATGTTTGGTAGAATACACCAGTAAGTTCCTGTGAGCCTGGTGCTTTCAGTTTGGGAAGGTTATTAATTATTGATTTAATTTCTTTAACAGATATAGTACTCTTCAGGTTATATGTATCTCCTTTTGTGAGTTTTGGTGGATTGTATATGTAAAGGAATTGGTCCATTTCATATAGGGTATCAAATTTGTGGGCATAGAATTGTTCATAGTATTCTTTTATTATTCTTTAATGTCTATAGCATCAGTAGTGATGGTCCCCCTTTCATTTCTGTTATTAGTAAGTCTCCCTCTTCTCTTTTTTTTCTTTTTTTTAATAAAGATGTATGTTTTTACCTGACAGTCTTCTCTTTTTTCTTAATCAATCTAGCAAGAAGTTTATCAATTTTAATCTTTTCAAAGAACCAGCTTTTGGTTTCATTAAATTTTATTGACATCCTGGTTTCACTTTCATTGGGTTTTGCTTTAAATTCCATTATTTCTTTTCTTCTACTTACTCTAAATTTAATTTGCTTTTTTTTTTGACTTTATAAGATGTAAGTTTAGATTATTGATTTTAGGTCTTTTTTCTTTTCTAACTTTGCATTCAGTGCTATAAATTTCCCTTTACACTGCTTTTGCCACATCCCACAAAATTTGGTAAGTCGCATTTTCATTTGGATCACATATTTTAAAATTTTTCTTAAGACGACTTCTTTGTCCCATGTATTCTTAGAAATGTGTTGCTTTGGGGGCACCTGGGCCCATCAGTCAGTTTAGTGTCTGCCTTTGGCTCAGGTCCTGATCCCAGGGTTCTGGGCTCGAGCCCCGCATCTGGCTCCCTGCTTATAGCAGGGATTTTTATTCTTATAAACTTTTTTTTAAATTTATTTTTATTATGTTAATCACCATACATTACATTATTAGTTTTTGATGTAGTGTACCATGATTCATTGTTTGCATATAACACCCAGTGCTCCATTCAATACGTGCCCTCTTTAATACCCATCACCAGGCTAACCCATCCCCTCCACGCCCTCCCCTTTAGAACCCTCAGTTTGTTTCTCAGAGTCCATAGTCTCTCATGGTTCGTCTGCCCTTCCGATTTCCCCCCCTTCATTTTTCCCTTCCTACTATTTTCTTTTTCTTTTCTTTTCTTTTTAACATATAATGTATTATTTGTTTCAGAGGTACAGGTCTGTGATTCAACAGTCTTAACACAATTCACAGTGCTCACCATAGCACATACCCTCCCCAGTGTCTATCACCCAGCCACCCCAGCCCTCCTACCCCCCAGCACTCCAGCAGCCCTCAGTTTGTTTCCTGAGATTAAGAATTCCTCATATCAGTGAGGTCATATGATACATGTCTTTCTCTGATTGACTTATTTCGCTCAGCATAACACCCTCCAGTTCCATCCACATTGTTGCAAATGGCAAGATTTCATTCCTTTTGATGGCTGCATAATATTCCATTGTATATATATACCACATCTTCTTTATCCATTCATCTGTCAATGGACATCTTGGCTCTTTCCATAGTTTGGCTATTGTGGACATTGCTGCTATAAACATTGGGGTGCACATACCCCTTTGGATCCCTACATTTGTATCTTTGGGGTAAATACCAGTAGCGCAATTGCTGGGTCGTATGGTAGCTCTATTTTCAACTTTTTGAGAAACCTCCATACTGTTTTCCAGAGTGGCTGCACCAGCTTGCATTCCCACCAACAGAGTAGAAAGGTTCCCCTTTCTCTGCATCCTCGCCAACACCTGTTGTTTCCTGAGTTGTTAATTTTAGCCATTCTGACTGGTGTGAGGTGGTATCTCATTGTGCAAGTACCATACTGTCTTGATGATGATTTGTAATAGAGCTGGAAGTCCGGAATTGTGATGCCACCAGCTTTTCTTTTCAACATTCCTCTGGCTATTCGGGGTATTTTCTGGTTCCATACAAATTTTAGGATTATTTATTCCATTTCTTTGAAAAAAGTTGATGGTACTTTGATAGGGATTGCATTGAATGTGTAGATTGCTCTAGGTAGCATTGACATCTTCACAATATTTGTTCTTCCAATCCATAAGCATGGAACATTTTCCATTTCTTTGTGTCTTCCTCAATTTCTTTCATGAGTATTTTATAGTTTTCTGAGTGCAGATCCTTTGCCTCTTTGGTTAGATTTATTCCTGGGTATCTTATGGTTTTGAGTGCAATGGTAAATGGGATTGACTCCTTAATTTCTCTTTCTTCTGTCTTGTTATTGGTGTGTAGGAATGCCACTGATTTCTGTGCACTGATTTTATATCCTGCCACTTTAGTGAATTCCTGTATGAGTTCTAGCAGTTTTGGGGTGGAGTCTTTGGGGTTTTCCACATAAAGTATCATATCATCTGCAAAGAGTGAGAGTTTGACCTCTTTGCCAATTCGAATGCCTTTTATTTCTTTTTGTTGTCTCATTGCTATGGCTAAGACTTCTAGTGCTATGTTGAATAGCAGCGGTGATAGTGGACATCCCTGCCGCGTTCCTGACCTTAGGGGGGAAGCTCTCAGTTTTTCCCCATTGAGAATGATACTTGCTGTGGGCTTTTCATAGATGGCTTTTATGATACTGAGGTATGTACCCTCTATCCCTACACTCTGAAGAGTTTTAAGAAAGGATGCTGTACTTTATCAAATGCTTTTTCTGCATCTATTGAGAGGATCATAGGGTTCTTGTTCTTTCTTTTATTAATGTATTGTATCACATTGATTTGTGGATGTTGAACCAACCTTGCAGCTCAGGAATAAATCCCACTTGGTCGTGGTGAATAATCCTTTTAATGTACTGTTGGATCCTATTGGCTAGTATTTTGGTGAGAATTTTTGCATCCATGTTCATCAGGGATATTGGTCTGTAATTCTCCTTTTTGATGGGGTCTTTGTCTGATTTAGGGATCAAGGTAATGGTGGCCTCATAAAATGAGTTTGGAAGTTTTCCTTCCATTTCTGTTTTTTGGAACAGTTTCAGATGAATAGGTATTAATTCTTTAAATGTTTGGTAGAATTCCCCTGGGAAGCCATCTGGCCCTGGGCTTTTGTTTTTTGGGAGATTTTTGATGACTGCTTCAATTTCCTTAGTGGTTATAGGTCTGTTCAGGTTTTCTATTTCTTCTTGGTTCAGTTTTGGTAGTTGATACATCTCTAGGAATGCATCCATTTCTTCCAGTGAGGGGGGTGTTAAAGTCCCCCACTATTATTGTATGGTTGTCGTAGATGTGTTTCTTTGCTTTTGTTATTAATTGGCTTACATAATTGGCTGCTCCCATGTTAGGAGGATAGATATTTACAATTATTAGATCTTCTTGTTGCGTAGACCCTTTAAGTATGATATAGTGTCCTTCCTAACCTCTTATTACAGTCTTTGGTTTAAAATCTAATTTGTCTGATATAAGGATTGCCACCCCAGCTTTCTTTTGGTGTCCATTAGCATGGTAAATGGTTTGCCACCCCCTCACTTTCAATCTGGAGGTGTCTTTGGGTCTAAAATGAGTCTCTTGCAGACAGCATATCATTGGGTCTTGTTTTTTAATCCAATCTGATAGCCTGTGTCATTTGATTGGGGCATTTAGCCCATTTACATTCAGGGTAACTATTAAAAGATAATGAATTCAGTGCCATTCTGTTGCCTGTAAGGTGACTGTTACTGTATATTGTCTGTAATTCCTTTCTGGTCTATGTTACCTTTAGGCTCACTCTTTGCTTAGAGGACCCCTTTCAATATTTCTTGTAGGGCTGGTTTTGTGTTTGCAGATTCTTCTAGTTTTTGTTTTCCTGGAAACTTTTTATCTTTCTATTTTCAATGACAGCCTAGCTGGATGTAGTATTCTTAGCTGCATATTTTTCTCGTTTAGTGCTCTGAATATATCATGCCAGTCCTTTCTGGCCTGCCAGGTCTCTGTGGATAGGTCTTTTGCCAGTTTAATGTTTTTGCCGTTGTAGGTTACAGATCTCTTGTCCCGAGCTTCTTTCAGGATTTTCTCTTTGTCTCTGAGACTTGTAAGTTTTACTATTAGATGTCGGGGTGTTGACCTGTTTTGATTGATTTTTGAGTGGGGGTTCTCTGTGCCTCCTGGATTTTGATGCCTGTTCCTTCCCCAAATTAGGGAAGTTCTCTGCTATAATTTGCTCCAATATACCTTTTGCCCCCCCCTTTCTTCTTCTGGGATCCCAATTATTCTAATATTGTTTCATCTTATGGTATCACACTTATCTCTCGAATTCTGCCCTCGTGATCCAGTAGTTGTTTATCTCTGTTTTTCGGCTTCTTTATTCTCCATCATTTGGTCTTCTATATCACTGATTCTCGCTTTTGCCTCATTTATCCTAGCTGTTAGAGCCTCCATTTTTTATTGCACCTCATTAATAGCCGTTTTGATTTCGACTTGGTTAGATTTTAGTTCTTTTATTTCTCCAGAAAGAGTTTCTCTAGTATCTTCCATGCTTTTTCCAAGCCCAGGTAGTACCTTTATAATCGTCATTCTGAACTCTAGTTCCGACATCTTACTAATGTCCATATTGATTAGGTCCCTGGCAGTTGGTACTACCTCTTGTTCTTTTTTTTGAGGTTAGTTTTTCCGTCTTGTCATTTTGTCCAGAGGAGAATAAATGAATGAGAGAACAAATTATGCTAACAGGGTAATAATGACCCCAGAAAAATATATACTAAACAAATCAGAAGAGACCTGATACCGGGGGAAAAGAAAGGGAAAGAAAGAAAGAAAAAAGAAAAAAAAAAAAAAACGAGAAAAAGAAAAAAATATATCAAATATAATGAGGCTGGTGAATAGATCAGTGCCACACACTAGATTTTGGGCATATTTTGGTCTGTTAGAAGAAACTGCCTCCCAAAATTTTAAAGAAAGAAAAACTTATATATGTACAAAAATATGAAGGGATGGAATATGATTGTAAAGATGAAAATCATAAAAGATTTTATAAAAGGAATTGATAAGAAGTTGGTTGAAAAAAGAAAGGAGAAATTAAAAAAAAAAAAGAGAATGTGATCAGGCAGGAGACTAGAACAAAGCCATACAGTAGAGATTTAGGGTATATTTTGGTCTGTTAGAAGAAACTGTGTCCCAAAATTTTAAAGAGAGAACAACTTATATATATACCAAAAATAAGGTTAACTACAATGAAGGATTAGAATATGATGCTAAAAATGAAAAATAAAAAAGATTTTTTTTTAAAATAAGTCTTTTTTTTTTTAAGATTTTATTTGACAGAGAGACAGCTAGAGAGAGAACACAAGCAGGGGGAGTGGGAGAGGGAGAGGCAGGCTTCCTGCCGAGCAGGGAGCCCGATGTGGGGCTCAATCCCAGGACCCTGGGATCATGACCTGAGCCAAAGGCAGATGCTTTATGACTGAGCCACCCAGGTGCCCCCAAAAAAGGAAAAGATTTTTAAAAAAGGGATTGATAGGATGTTGGTTGAAAAAGGGAAAAAGAAAAATTCAAAAAAATAGAAAAAGGAAAAAAAATTTTAAAAATTAACTTTGAAAGAGTAAAGAATCATGGGGAAAAAAAACATGAATTCTATGTGCTGTATTCCCCTAGTGCTGCAGTTCTGCCATTCTCATTGATTGGTAAACTTGGTCTTGGCTGGCTGTTCTTGCTGATCTTCTGGGGGAGGGACCTGTTGCTGTTGATTCTCAAATGTCTTTGCCGGAGGCAGAATTGCCCCACCCTTGCCAGGGTCCGGGCTAAATAATTTGCTTTGGTTTGCTCTCGGTAGCTTTTGTTCCCTGCAAGTTTTCCATCAGCTTTGGAGGACGAGAGTGAAAATGGCGGCCTCCCAGTCTCCACCGAGGAGGAGCCAAGAACTCGGGGCCCCACTTCTCAGTGAGCCCCCAGAGAAAAGCAGTCAATCATTCCTGTCTTCCCGGTCTCCAGCCGCACTCCATGCTCACCCAGCCTGTGACCGAGTGTTTCTATCTCTTGCACACAAGCCCATGTGGAGTCTCCAAACGCAGCAGATTCCTATGGTGAGCTCCCGCGCCGCTCCTCCTGGGGGAGGAAGGGGAGTCTCCCCGGATCTGCCACTTGTTGGGTCCCTGCTGGAGAAGCAGTGGCCCAACTGTGCCGCCAATTAGGGTTTATGGCAACCCCGAGCTGAGAGCCCGATCCTCGGCTCCGTCTCTGCAGCCGGCTTCCCCGCTCCGATACCTGGGAGCTCTGCCGCACTCAGGCACCCCTGGTCTTCCTATGACCCTGAGGGTCCTGAGATCACACTGTCCCAGCGAGGGTTCCATCCCCCACCCCCGCTTAGCCACTGGAGCGACGTCCCTCAGCAGAGCCGACTTCTAAAAGTTACGATTTTGTGCTCTGCTGCTCTATCACTTGCCGGTAGCAGCTGATGGAGGTCCCCTCCCCCGCGGTCTTTTTTCCCGAATATTGCCTTGGATTCACTTCTCCGCACGTCCTACCTTCCAGAAAGTGGTCGCTTTTCTGTTGAGAGTTGCTGCTATTCTTTTCTTCGATCTCCTGTTGAGTTCGTAGGTGTTCAGAATGGTTTGATCCCTATCTACCTGAATTCCTGGGACCAGATGAGCTTTAGATCTCCTACTCCTCTGCCATCTTGCTCCTCCTTTCTCTTATAAACTTTTTTAAATGTTTTATGGCCCATACTGTGGTCTGTCTTGGTAAATGTTCCACGTGAGCTTCAGATGAACGTGTATTTTGCTCACTAGTCTGTTTCCACTAGAAAAAAAATGTGTGAGAGTGTCTTTTACTATATTCTCTCCAACGAGGTATGTTATCAGAAATTTTATCCTTGCCAATCTAATTTAAAAAAAAAAGAATATTGTACCATAATTTTAGTTTGTACTTATCATCATGAAGGTGGTTGTGTATCTTTTCATATGTTCAAGAGGTATTTGAATTTCCTTTTCTGTGTATTTCTTGTTCATATTATTTGCCTATTTCTCTTTATGTGTTGATCTTTTTCTTATTGGTTTATAGAAATCCTTTATGTAGGGGTGCCTCGGTGGCTCCGTCGGTTAAGCATCTGACTTTGGCTCAGGTCATGATCTCAGGATCCTGGGGTCAAGCCCCACATCAGGCTCCCCACTTACCAGGGAGTGTGCTTGTCCCTCTTCCCTCCTCCTGCTAGTGCTTGCGTGCTCTCTCTCGCTCTCTCTCCCACTCTAATAAGTAAAAGAAGTCCTTTATGTATAAGAAAATTAGCCTTTTGTCTTTCAATATGATTTGTAACTATTTAAACCCTAGTTTGTCATTTGTATTTTGACTTTGCTGATTTTTGACAAGAAGAAATTTAAAATTTTAAATGAAGTTAATTTTATTGGGCATTTTTTGTTTAATTTATAGCTTCCAGATTTTGCAACATAAGTTAGAAAGGTCTTTCCCACTCAGAGATTATAAAAAGTATTCTTTTATATTTTCTCTGAGTATTGTTATAGCCAGGCTTAAAAAAAAAAAAAAAGGTCTTTCTCATTTTAAAAAGTATAACAGATTCCCATTTCTAGTTTTTTTTGGCATCTGCGTAGTTCTCTTTTTCTACAGATAACTCTAAGAGTGGATTGGCAATGTTATTTAGAAGCTCCCTGAGTACTTCGATACATAATTTATCTAATCTAAGAATTTGAACTCCTTTTGTTAACTAGATTTCTGACAAGTTCTTTACTCATTAGAGAATTCTAATTTATTTATACTTATTTCATCCATTTTTTTTTGTTCAGAACAAAGCTCATTCTCTTTGATACAATGTATGCAGAAGCAAAATAGAAATTGACTTTTCTATTACCTGTCTCATTTCTATTTTCTGCTCAAATTCTTATTTATTTTTGACTGTGGGCTTCTCTTGATCTTTCTCTTCCTAAAGTCTCTAGAATAGAAGGGGATGATTCTGTCCACAGCAAAACTTATTTCCCGTTTACTTAGCTTTTTCAAGAAACATTTAATGAGAAACTACCACATACTTAGCCATATTCAAAGATAGAAACAAAATTTATGATATTTTGGTCCTTTTAAGGAGGAAAGGCAGGGTTATTACCCATAATGATAATAGTATTAGATATAATAATATAATAGTATTTGTCACTTTAGTTATAGCCCACAACTTGTTAAACTTTTTTTTTTTTTTTTTGCTTGCAAGCATGGTTGGACTATGCCTAGAAGAAATACCTAGAAGTCCTGAAAGAACTTTTTCTTCTCTGCAGTTCATTTTTCTAAGGTGCAGTGGTAAATAGGATTCTCAGAAGTGGACATACAAGAAGGCTAGGCCATATTTGTATCAGCTCCAAGTGTTCTACGAAGCCAGTCATGGCATGTTCTTTCAACCACTTGTGGCAGGTAGAATATGTTTTTATTAAGTTATGCTAGCTTTCTAATAGTATCTTTTCTTAAAGGAAATAAGACCCATTTATTCAAATAGCTTATTATTCATCTGTCCTTCTGGTCAATTTTCAGTATTTCCTTTGACCTTTTTTTTTGGTCTTACCAGTTAAATTCAAGTTGGCACTTGCCTCTTTTTTTTTTTTTTTTTAAAGATTTTATTTATTGAGAGAGAGAATGAGAAAGAGAGAGCATGAGGTGGGGAGGGTCAGAGGGAGAGGCAGGGAGCCCGATGTGGGACTCGATCCCGGGACTCCAGGATCATGACCTGAGCCGAAGGCAGTTGCTTAACAAACTGAGCCACCCAGGTGCCCCATGACACTTGCCTCTTAAGAGCTACTAAATAAATTCTGACTTTAAAGTGAATAGAGGTCCCAACTTCTTTCACAGTATCTTAGAGCTTAAAAATCTACATACTAACAAATATGGACCTGCTTTTGCTTTCTTGGGAAAAGTAAAGTTGATCTTAATAGAACCCAACTATATTTTAGAAATTGGCTTTCTATGTTAATATAATTATAGCTGCAGTTTCACTAAAAAGCCTCTTTTTTTTTTCCTGAGAATTTCTTATTGTGTAGTGAGATTCTTTCCTACTATAGCACCAATCTATGTAGTTGATGTGAAAAAACCTTTGGGTATGTTTGTTTTTATAACATAATTTTGCCCTCCTACTTGACTTCCTCTTTCTGTTGGGTCTTTCCACATTCCCATGTGTCCTCACCCAGTTTGGGAGCAATAAGGTAGATGAACATAGAAACAAAGGGAGCTATATTAGAGTTCTCAAGTCAGTGATCATTTCTTTCTCTTTGCTTGTCCCAGTGTCTTGAATTGAATTGATATATTACATGACCATAGGATATTATAGAAAATATATTGACCTAGTACCTGAAAATTGTAAGGCAGTCATTATCTTTTTCCTGGAGAAACAGGTGGTATTTATAGCTCTTACTTGGAGCAGAGGGGGTGCAGGTTGAAGGGATGGGTGGTATTCTGAACCACAGGAGTATGAAAATAACTGTGTGGATAGATGCAGTAGAACAGAATTAATAATACATCTGGACTAGAAGAGCATGCTAACAAGCAACAAATCAACCAGCAGTCAATGAGAGCATATCTCACAGTTAAATGAGTTAGAATAATGCATCATATAATAGATGGAATAATTAACCACAGTATGATATTTCAGTGGCTGTCTGTATAGTGATGAAGTCACATAAGCTTTAGTAGGTAAGCATTCAAGCCTTGGTATTAGACTACCTGACTCTGCCACTTATCAGTAGTGTGGATTCAAGCAAATCACTTTATCTTATTTTGCATCAGCATCTATGTCTGTAAGGTGAAGATAACAATACACCTACCTTTGCTTAATACATACACACACTCACTCGCACTGCACTGAGAATATAGTTCCAGACACATACACAAAAAGCCCTCAATAAATGTTGTTTCTTTACTTCCTTTCTTTCCTTAAACTTTCTTATACTACCATAAGAGTAATAGAGTATTGCAAGCTTAACAGTGCTAAATTAAATATTTGTTAACAGCAAATATTTGTATTAAAGCAATAAGCAATTCTAGCTTGTTTTGTAAGAGTTAATAGCTAGTTTTGTCCATTGTTTTAGGTTTTTTCCAATGGTGATAATCATTCTATGATATAAGTTGAGTGTCCTTATCATCTTACCCTTATTAGGCTTATATTAAACTTTCAGAAAGTTACAGATTTACCCATTTCATTCTTTTTAAAAGGAAACATTTTTACTTAGAAGAACATTAAGTAACAAATAAAAAACATTACAAGTCAAAAGACCAAAGAAAGGAAAAACTTTTCTGTTTTAGTACCTTTAACACCACTCTTTTTCCTGTTTTTTGAACAAAGGTTTCACAAATGATGTCTGCTTCCCTCTTTGCAGAGAATGGTATATAAACGCAATCTTGGCTAAATGTAGAAAGATAGTGTAGTTTCTTTTTTTTTTTTTAATGTTATGTTAATCACCATACATTACCTCATTAGTTTTTGATATAGTGTTCCATGATTCATTCTTTGCATAGAACACCCAGTGCTCCATGCAGAACGTGCCTTCTTTAATACCCATCACCGCCCTCCCCTCTAGAACCCTTAGTTTATTTTCCGGCGTCCATAGTCTCTTATGGTTCGTCTCCCTACCCATTTCATTCTTTGTAGCATTCTCTAATCTTAATTTTTTCTTATCTAATTTTTTTTCTTATCTAAATGTAATAGAAACTCCTTCCTCTAAATACATTTAGTCTTTTGACATTTTTCTTTGTTTAATAACAGTTATAATTTCTTCTGTCATTTCATATGACTTAAAATTTTTTTCTTAGGTGTTTCTTAAAAATGTTGCTTAATATATAGCCCCCTCTTCCACTTTAACACTTATTTCATTCTTGTGAGTCACCTAGAAAAAAATACATTTAAATGAAAAAAATCGCATTTTAAAAATCAGACTGTTCGTCTTTGAAGGATCCACTCTATGGTAGACATAACAGCTAGAGTATTATAGGTACAGATAAAGTTTAACTGATACTATTACTACTTGAAACTTGGGTTTTTCCTGAGCACTTACAGAAATGGATCTTAAAATATTAAATACAAGATTTGTCATCTTACATGGTTTCATTTATACATTAAGTCTTAACAGTTATGCTTTGCCTGCCTTCAAAATCAGACAGCAACCATTCATCAGAAAAACAAAGAGCACTTAAAAGAGGGAGACTGCTTAGTGTTCATTTTCAGTTTGAATTTAAAATTCTGTTTTACTCCCACTATTAAAGGCTAATTAGGGCTACTTGTTTCCTGTGACAGTGTGATTCATGGTCCATTTTCCGTGGAAAAGATGGTGAGATTTAAAAAAAAAAAAAAGTCGCTTAAGATAAAGAGACACGAGGGGATCACTCCCCCTAGTGAAATCAACAGTCCTTCAAGGTCCAGTTCAAGAGCTGACTTCCCTGAATTGACTTATTTTGCTGATTTTCAAAATTGGAAAAATGGTAGCTTTAGGATTTGGTGCTCCCCAAATGATTTTTATTATTTTTTAATGACAGTCCATATAATGATTACATTCCTATTTTTTAATTTTTATTATGCATAATCATTTATTTTCATGAAGCATAAGCAGTATCATCTAGAGTTTGAGCCTAGACCAGAAAGTCATTAGGAAATTCTGTTGGGTAGGAAATGTGTTTTTTCAGTTGTCATCTGACCTATTTAGTTTTTTTATGGTTTAGTTATTAAAACAAGTTTTCCATGGCTTTTAGAATAGGAATAGAAGCCAAGATTTATTATATTGCTTGATAACATTTATTATAAAATCTATATATTGCCTCTGATTGGAATATTAAATTTGGTTTCAATGTATCAAACTTTCAAGTAGTATCTTCTCAAGTGTTCTTTATGAAAAGAAGAAAACCATGGTCTGGAGCAAAACAATATGTGTTATGACTTTAATTATACTGTTATCTTTTCAGGCTCACGAGAGGCTAGAAGATTCAAAACTAGAAGCTGTCAGTGATAATAACTTAGAATTAGTCAATGAAATTCTTGAAGATATCACTCCCTTAATAAATGTGGATGAAAACGTGGCAGAACTGGTTGGTATACTCAAAGAGCCTCACTTCCAGGTAAATTTTACCTGTTACTTTTCTTCCCAAGTCCCCTGTATTCCCAAAGTATTCTCTTTTCGTAGTTTCAGTTTAAGGTGATTTTTTTAAGGTTATTTAGAGCCATATTTTGTAAATATGTAAATTCCAACTTAGGTATTTTAATGTCCTGAAATACCGAGGATATCAAAACAGACACACACAACTAATACACACTACATAAATAAATGTATAGCAGAAATACATTGTAACGGGTTTTCCATTGTGTAATTAAAACCAGCCTTGATTCACCACCAGACCACATGCCAGAGACATTTTTCTTACTGTGATAATAGGTTTTCCTTCCTCACTACCACTGTTTCACAGCCCTCCCTATTAAAGCTATTTCAGTATTGCTTCTGAGACTGAGATGCAATCAGTGACCTTGGAACAAAAGAGAACTGTGTAAGGATAGAAACTAATCCATAACATTTCCTCCATAGGTGCAAAAAAATAAGTGCAATTTAAGCTTTGGTCTGTAGCAGTGAAAACTAAATCTGTTTAACAAAAACGTCAGTTTCAAAAGAGAAAGTGGAGGGGAGTGGGGAGAGATTTCTTCTCAACCTGTAATTTAGTGTGGCATTGGGACAGTATTAGAAAAATAGACCAATGGAAGAGAATAAAAAACCCCAGAAATACATACACATGTATATGGCAATTTGATTTATGATAGAGATACTACATTTTAGGGGAGAAAAAATGGACTGTTCCATAAGTGGTTCTGGGCTAAAAGAATAAAATGTTTTTCACTATAAATCTTAGCATTGCAAATCAAATGGCAACACCTCTTTGGTTTTTCTCAAGGAGTTTCTGTGACTCTTCAACAATGTGGCTGCAAAATACAAAGGTTTATAGTGAGTTGGTTGCTCCGTGAATCAGTATCTTAAAGTACAAAAAAATGGACACATATCAGAGACATACATGCTCGTGCCAGTTGATGAAGGCCTTACAAGGCACAGTAAGCCATTTGGACTTTATCCTGAGGACAGTGGGAAACCATGAGAGGAGAGAGTGGGAAGTATTACACAAGGAGAGGGCAGATTGTGGAGCAAGATGGTGAAGCATTAAGGCAAGAAACTATGACGGCAGTGTCAAGAGTAGAAAATATGAGGATTTTCAAGTTTTAAGCAGTAAAATCAACAAGACTTGGTGATTGGTTACATGTGATAGTTGCAGAAGAGAGATGTGGGAAGTTGGTAAGGATAGGATTTCTAACAAATAATTGATGGCACTCACTAAGATAAGGAACACTCTGGAAGAAACTGACATGTTAATGTTAAGGTAACCAGCCATGTTAAGTTTGTGATACCTTAGAAGCATCTGGTAGAGCTTTCAGGCATGCTATATATCTTTAATAAATATATGAAATTTAATAAGTATATAAATTTATATAAAGTTTAATATAATTAGAAAATACTGGCAAGCAAAAATTTAAAAATTAAGACATTGCATTCTTACTACCCAGATCTTACTGTACTATCCTAGTACATATTCCTCCATACTTTTTCTATGCAAAATGTACATATTTTTCTCTTTACTGATTGAGATCCTTTTGTACAAGCTATTTTGTAACTTACCCTTTTTTTTTCAGTTGTTGATTTCCACTTTTCCATTTCAATGGATCTCCATCTCATGTAATACACATATTATATCCAAACATCTCCATTTGACACCAAAATATTCTTTACAGCTGGTTTGTACTTATGGGTTTCCAACCTAGATTCATGTGTGGCATTTGGATGGACCATCCTTTCTCCCTTGATTATGATGTTGACCTATTAAGAGACCAGACCACTGCCCTGAAGAATGTCCCACTCCCTGGATGAATCTGGTTGTCTCTTCGCTGTGTTGTTTAGTTATCCCTTCTATTTCCTGTAAACAGAAGTTCTATCTAAAAGGTTGATGATTCAGGTTAATTATTTGGAACTAGAATGCATCATTAGTGATGTAATGCAACATGAATTAAACTACATCAGAAGATGTGTGACACCTGGTTAGCCCACCAGTACGGTTGCTGAGATTGGTCCCTTGATTAAAGGCATAAACAGTCTAATCCTTCCTTTGAAATACTTTTCACTAGGACATAATCTAGTGTGTTATTATTCTAGGAACAGTATTTTTCTGTTCAACCATTTATCTACTTACGAACACAAATTAATCCTTGCCTGAATCAGTATTTTCATTAGAGGCTTCAGAATGACATTTTTCAGATTCTGTCATTCAACATTGTGTAGCTGCTGTTCTTATAAAGTAGAGCTTTTCCTCATCAACTGAACTATTTAGTTAACCCATCATCATGCATTTCATACTGAAAAATCAGGGAAATGCCTGATCCTTCCCTTTACCAGTTTATAAAGTAAAGAATTATTTAAAATAGCAGTCTTGAATGGCAACAGGTGAAGTTTTCAGTCCTTCTGTTTTTTAAATAGCATTGTACAGTTACAGATTTTTCATTATTCAGTATGTTTCAATCCTCTACCATCTTTACTCTTTGATTTTTAAATTATCATGACTGGCTAGTTGTGGACAGATTTTTAGTCTATGAATCTGAAGCTCATGAGAATTCTGGAAGTTAACAGTGTTTAAGTAGTGGTTCAAGTCACAGGAGTAGATAATGCTGGCTAAGAAGGCATAGGGTGAAAACTAAGCAGCCCAGGTTAGAGATTTAAGCAACTTCTAGCATTATAGAAATAATCCTTACATGTGGACTTGTGATTTTTTTTCTTTTTGAAATTTTCTTTAGTCTCTTACAACATATTTTCATGAAATGACCAGAAATTACCAATTTAATTCATATCCTGATTGCTTCTATTCTAATTTGTTGACATTTTCTCTGTTCTTTCTATTTTGATTTGTTTTTGAGCTCCATCCACTCAAAAATTTTTTTAACTCAGCTTTATTGTTGAGTATACACAATTATAATGTAAATGAAAAACTAAAATAAATATATTTTAAAAAATTGTAAGAAGTTCCTAGAAAGCTAGATCAAAGTCATCCATGATGATAGCACATACATAGTAAATGTAGGAGGTAAAATTATATTCACGACCTTTACTGGCTCATTAGGTGTTTTTTTTTTTCCCCCCTTAAAATATATGTTTTATAGACTAAAGTCTTTATAAATAATATAAAATCTCTCATCACTGATATAAGGTGCTGTAAATATTTATCCATTTTCTATTGGATGCCTTTTTAGCAGACATTTTATATGTGTAAGAAATATATAGTATTACTAACATAACAATCTTAGAGTAAAAATTAGGGTCTGTACCATTTGAACTTTTTTTTTTTTAAAGATTTATTTGGAAGAGAGAGAGGGAGAGAGAGAGCACAAGCAGGGGGAACGGCAGGGAGAGGGAGAAGCAGGCTCCCCCCCTGAGCGGGGCTCAATCCCAGGACCCTGAAATCATGACCTGAGCAGAAGGCAGATGCTTAACCAACTGAGTCACCCAGGTGCCCCTTTACCATTTGAATTTGTCTGATACCTAATAAATAGGGATTGATGATAAATATGGAATGATGATAATGTTGATGACAGTGGCAGCAGTGAATTCCAGTGCCTTCAGTGTACCACACTTGGAAATCTAGGTTCAGTTTCCACTGACCATGTCACTTTTTAAAAAAAGTCATAAAACTCGGGGCGCCTGGGTGGCTCAGTCGTTAAGCGTCTGCCTTCGGCTCAGGTCATGATCCCAGGGTCCTGGGATCGAGCCCCGCATCGGGCTCCCTGCTCCGCGGGAAGGCTGCTTCTCCCTCTCCCACTCCCCTTGCTTGTGTTCCCTCTCTCGCTGTCTCTCTCTCTCTGTCAAAATAAATAAATAAAATCTTTAAAAAAAAAAAAAAAGGTCATAAAACTCTGAGTCCCTTCAAATCTTTTAAAACAAGGAATACAATATTGTTTATGTTAATGTACTGTATATATTTATATTTCTTTAAAAAATTCTGTTGCATTTAGAATTTAATAATGTGTGCCTTGGAAGGTTTTAGTACTCCACTGGGATAATGAACTGTAATTTTTAATAACTTATTCCATCAGTAATTAATAACCGCAGGCTATTTTGAATCCTTATAGTCACTCTTGGAGGCCCATGATATTGTGGCATCAAAATGTTATGATTCACCTCCATCAAGCCCAGAAATGAATAATTCTTCTATCAATAATCAGTTATTACCAGTAGATGCCATTCGTATTCTTGGTATTCACAAAAGAGCTGGGGAGCCATTGGTGAGTAGATAAACAGTGCCGTTTAAAATCTGAAATCTGACATATTTGTGGCTCAGTCATATCTTTTTTTCTTTTTCATAATTTGTATTATTATAAAAAACTTCATGTTTATTTGTTTTATCAGTGTTTTTTTGGCTTGTATATAAATACACAACTGATGCTCTCTTAACTTAATATAGCATACAAAATTAAGCCAAAATAAAATGTTAAGCTGAAATAGAGGCCAGAAGAAGTTTGCTAATGGGCAGGAAAAATTACAGAAGATAACTACTCCATTTCTTCCTATACCCTTTGAAGAAATAAGCTCAAGTTGCTTGCTAATGATAGTATCAAAACACAAAAGAAAGTTATTAAGAATTGAAGCATGGTAGGACTCTATAAGTAGTGAAGTTTTCTGTTCCCTGCTAAAATTATTATTTCTGGGTCCTGACTGTAAGAAAAAAAGAAAAGCTTGGAACAAGGCCATCAGAATGCATAAATACTTTTTCTTCTCCTTTGAACTTTTTATCCTGTGGAATGCAATTACCATGGAAGTCCTGTTTTTATGGGGTGGTATATGTCATCACAGTTGCCTATGGTTTAATGAGATTAAAATATTGAGACAGAGAACAGAGGAAAAGTAGGAACAATTAACTCACCTACTTTTAGAATTATTTTCTTGTATATACATATTAATGAATATTTAAGATTTCTTCCTAATAATCTAAAATCAGTGATAATTCTGTTTTTTTATTTCCTTCAGGGTGTAACATTTAGGGTCGAAAATAATGATCTGGTAATTGCCCGAATCCTTCATGGAGGAATGATAGATCGACAAGGTCTGCTTCATGTGGGAGATATCATTAAAGAAGTCAATGGTCATGAGGTTGGAAACAATCCAAAGGAATTACAAGAATTACTGAAAAATATTAGTGGAAGTGTCACCCTAAAAATTTTACCAAGCTATAGAGATACTGTAACCCCTCAACAGGTTAGTAATAAAATTCTTGGTAATATTAAGAATACTTTCATTTCTTTAATCACACTGTTGAATATAACCACTACTTGCTCCTCTTTTGCTAAAGAAGAGTGGAAAAACCTATGATTTAAGTGTTCCGAATTGCCTTATTTTGTCATGGGTGAATTTTTGAATTTTGAAACTATTAGCACTGTCTTATTAGGAAGGAATACCAAATGTCTTTGTGAACACTATGAACCCTAGCATTACAGTAACTTACAGCTAGGTATCTGAAAAATCATAAAGCCTTTTAGTCATTAATCTGGCAAACATTTTTGGCACCTGTTATGTTCCAGGCATTGTGTTAGGCCCTGTGAGAAGATAAGAATATAGCTCCAAATACCTCTTGCGTAGTGTTCATGTGATGAGCTGTATGGGGAATGAGGTAAGAAAGGGAGGGTGGGTGTATAGATTGAGAAAAATCTTGAATACCTGGATTGTACACATTTGATCTGATTTTTATAACTAATTTTTAGGTAAAGTAGATTATTGAACAGGGTAATGTTCTAATGACAGTGATCATCTAGTTTCATCATGTTGAGTGAATTTCCAAAAGGAGAGAAGTGATATCTGATATCCTGTAACCAGGAAGCAAAACTTTGGAGGTGTGAGGTGATTTCTGAGAGGCAACTCTAAAAGAAGGTTAACACTGTTTGGGTTCAAATACCGATGCTACCACTTACTAGCTTAGCTTTTCTGTGCTTCATTGTCTCATGTATATAGTTAGGGATAATATTTCTTTTCTCAGAAGATGTTATGAGGATTAAATGATTTAATTCATGTAAAGCTCTCTTAGCAGTGCCTGGCACATGGCACTCAAAAAGTAGCTGCTGCTGTTGTCATGATGGTGGTGATGAAGTAGTGATGGTATAATAGAATTGTAAAGAAAGAAATGTAATAAAGTAATTGCAGAAAAAGATTTGGCAATCATAGTGGGAGTGTTGGAACTGAGGAGAGGGTTTAAAGGCCTAGATAATGTATAAATAGGAAATATCAGTGTTTTAGATTGATACCTTTAATTATTCAACTTCATTTCAGAAATTTATTGTTTCATGGGTAAGTGAAATAAGTTTTTACATAAGATACTGCCAGTGATCTTATTTTCAATATGAGAACTTAGAAGTCTAGTTTTCATATTTCCATACAATTCTTTTAAAAAACATATGTTGATTACCTGTTTTACATAGTTCTTCGAAGGATAGGATAAAATGTATACATTTTTTTTAAGTTTTTATTTTAATCACCTGGTGTTCAAGCATGACAAGTGCCCTCCTTAATCCCCATCACCTATTTCACTCATCTCCCTACCCACCTCCCCTCTGGTAACCACCAGTTTGTTCTCTATATTTGAGTCTGTTTCTTGGTTTCTCTCTCTTTTTTTCCTCTTGCTTGTTTTGTTTCTTAAATTCTACATATGAGTGAAATCATAAGGCATTTGTCTTACTCTGACTGACTTATTTCACTTAGGATTATACTCTCTAGCTCCGTCCATGCCATTGCAAATGGCAAAATTTCATTCTTTTTTATGGCTGAATAATATTTCATTATATATATGTATATATGTGTGTATGTGTACTACATCTTCTTTATCCATTCATCAATCGGTGGACACTTGGGCTGCTGCTATACCTTGGCTATTGTGAATAATGCTGCTGTAAACATAGAGGTGTCTGTATCCTTTGCATTGGTGTTTTTGTATTCTTTGGGTAAATATCCAGTAGTGCAATTGCTATCATAGGGTATCATAGGGTAGTTCTATTTTTAACTTCTTGAGGAACTTCCATACTGTTTTTCACAGTGGCTGCACCAGTTTGCATTCCCACCAACAGTGCAAGAGGGTTCCTTTTTTCCACATCCTCATCAACACTTGTTTCTTGTATTTTTGATTTTAGCTATTCTGACAGGTGTAAGGTGCTATTTCATTATAGTTTTGATTTGCATTTCCCTGATGATGAATGATATTGAGCATCTTTTCATGTGTCTGTTGGCCATCTATGTTTTCTTTGGAGAAATGTCCATTTTTTTTATTTGGATTATTTGGTTTGGGGTGGTTTTATAAGTTCTTTATGTATTTTGGATACTAACCCTTTATTGAATGTGCCATTTGCAGATATCTTCTCCCATTCTGTAGGTTGCCTTTTAGTTGTGTTGATGGTTTCCTTTGCTGTGCAGAAGCTTTTTATTTTGATGGAGTCCCAATAGTTTAGTTTTGCTTTTGTTTTCCTTGCCTTAGGGGACCTATCTAGAAAAAAGTTGTTATGGCCAATGTCATGTGCTCTTTCCTGGGATTTTTATGTTTTCAGGTCTCACATTTAGGTCTTTAATCCATTTTGAATTTATTTTTGTGTGCCGTGTAAGAAAGTGGTCATTTTCCCGTAACCATTTGTTGAAGAGACTGTCTTTTTCCCATTGGATATTCTTTCCTGCTTTGTCAAAAGATTAACTGACTATATAATTGTGGATTTCTTTCTGGATTTTCTATTCTGTTTTATTTATCTGTGCATCTGTTTTTGTGCCAGTACCATACCGTTTTGATTACTACACCTTTGTAATATAACATGAAGTCTGGAATTCAGATGCATCCAGCTTTGCTTTCCTTTTTCAGTATTACTTTGGCTATTTAGGGTCTTTTGTGGTTCCATATAAATTTTAGGATTAATTGTTTTAGCTCTGTGAAAAATGCTGATGGTATTTTGATAGGGATTGCATTAAATGTGTAGATTGCTTTGGGTAGTATAGACATTTTAACAATGTTTTTTCTTCTAATTTGTGATATGGAATGTCCTTCCGTTTCTTTATATCATCCTTAATTTCTTTCATCATTGCTTTATGGTTTTCAGAATACAGGTCATTCACCTCTGGCTAGGTTTATTCCTAGGTATCTTATTAATTTTGGTGCATTTGTAAATGGGATTATTTTCTTAATTTCTCTTTCTGCTGCTTCATTATTGGTGTGTAGAAATACAACAGATTTCTGTAGATTGATTTTGTATCCTGTGACTTTACTAAATTTCTTAATCAGTTCTTGCAGTTTTTTGTTGGAGTCTTTTGGGTTTTCTATAGTATCATGTCATCTGCAAAGAGTGAAAGTTTGACTTCTTCCTTGCAGATTTAATTTTTGTTGTCTGATTGCTGTGGCTAGGTCTTCCAATACTATGTTGAATAAAGGTGGTGAGAGTGAACATCCTTGTTTTGTTCCTGATCTTAGGGGAAAGGCTCTCAGTTTGTCCCCACTGAAGATGATATTAGCTGTGTCTTTTCATATATGGCCTTTATTATGTTGTGCTATGTTCCTTCCAAACCTACTTTGTTGAGGATTTTTATCATGAATGGATGTTTTACTTTGTCAAATGCTTTTACAGTGGCTGTTGAAATGATCATATGGTTCTTATCCTTTCTTATTGATGTGACGTGTCATGTTGACTGATGTGTGAATATTGAACCACTCTTGCAACCCAGGAATAAATCCCACTTGGTTGTGGTGAGTGATTTTATTAATGTATTGTTGGATTTGGTTTGCTAGTATTTTGTTGAGGATATTTGCATTTATGTTCATCAGAGATCTTGGCCTGTAGTTCTTTGGCCTGTGGTGTCTTTATCTAATTTTGGTATCAGGGTAATGCTGGCATTACAGGGTGAATTTGGAAGTTTTCCTTCCTTTTCTCTTTTTTGGAATAGTTTGAGAAGGATAGATATTAACTCTTCTTTCGGTGTTTGGCAGAATTTGCCTTTGAAACCCTCTGGTCTTGGACTTTTGTTTGTTGGGAGTTTTTTAATTATTGATTCAATTTTGTTGCTGGTAATTGTTCAAATTTTCTATTTCTAATTTTCTATTTTTTCCTGCTTCAGTTTTGGTCGGTTATATGTTTCTAGAAATTTATCCACTTCTTCTAAGTTGTCCAGTTTGTCAGCATATAATTTTTCTTAATATTCTCTTATAATTGTATTTTTGTGGGGTTTATTATCATTTCTCCTCTCTCATTTGTGATTTTATTTGGGTCTTTTCTCTTTTTTTCTTGATAAGTCTGGCTGGTGGTGTATCAGTTTTATTGTTTTTTTTGTTTTTGTTCTTTTTGTTTTTTTGAAGAACCAGCTCCTGGTTTCATTGATCTGTTGTTTTTTTAGTTTCTATATCATTTATTTCTGCTCTAATCCTTATTATTTCCTTCCTTCTTCTGATTTTAGGTTTTGTTTGTTCTTTTTCTAGTTCCTTTAGGTGTAACGTTAGGTTGTTTGAGATTTTTCTTCTTGAGGTAGGCCTTTATTGCTGTAAACTTACTCTTAGAAATGCTTTTGCTGCATCCCAAAGGTTTCATACCATTATGTTTTCATTTTCATTTGTTTCCATGTATTTTTAAATTTCTTCTTTGATTTCCTGATTGATCTATTCATTGTTTAGTATCATTTTATTTAACTTTCGTGTATTTATAGTATTTCCAGGTTTTTTCTTATGGTTGACGTCTAGTTTTATAATACTGTGGTCAGAAAAGATGCATGGTATGACTTTGATTTTTTTTAATTTGTTGAGGCTTGTTTTGTGGTCTAATATGTAATCAGTTCTGGAGAATGTTCCCTGTGCACTTGAATAGAATGTGTATTCTTCTGTTTTAGGGTGGAAATTCTGAATATATCTGTTAAATCCATCTGGTCCATTGTGTCACTCAAAGCCATTGTTTTCTTGTTGATTTTCTGTTTAGATGATCCTTCCATTGATGTAAATGGGGTGTTAAAGTCCTCTACTATTATTGTATTATTATCGATTACTTCCTTTATGTTTGTTATTAACTGTTTTATGTATTTGGGTGTGCCCATAGTGGGTGCATAAATACTTAAAATTGTTATATCTTCTTGTTGGTTTATCTCTTTTATATTATTCCATAGTGCACTTCTTTTTTTTTTTTTTTTAAGATTTTTTATTTATTTATTTGAGAGAGAATGAGATAGAGAGAGAGCATGAGAGGGGGGAGGGTCAGAGGGAGAAGCAGACTCCCTGCTGAGCAGGGAGCCCGATGCGGGACTCGATCCCAGGACCCTGGGATCATGACCTGAGCCGAAGGCAGTCGCTTAACCAACTGAGCCACCCAGGCGCCCCCATAGTGCACTTCTTTGTCTCTTGTTATAGTTTTTGTTTTAAAATCTTTTGTCCAACATAAGTATTGCTACTACCACTTTTTTCTGACATCCATTTGCATGATAAATGTTTCTCTGTCCCCTCAGTTTCAATAGGTAGGTGTTATTATGTCTAAAATGACTTTCTTCTAGGCAGCATATAGATGGGTCTTATTTTTTTAATCCATTCTGTCACTTTATGTCTTTTGATTGAAGTGTTTAGGCCTTTTACATGTTAAGTAATTATTGATAGATATGTATTTATTGCCATTTTATTACTTGTTTTATGGTTGTTTCTGAACATTTTCTCTGATCCTTTCTTGTCTTTCATGGTTTGCTGGTTTTCTTAGTGATATATTTGGATTTCTTTCTCTTTATTCTTTGCATATTCATTAGTGGTTTTTGATTTGTGGTTACCATTAGGTTTGTATATAACTTCTTCTGCATATAGCAGTCTATATTAAATTCATGATTGTTTATGTTTGAATCTATTCTTTACTCTTCTCCTACCCATGTTTTAGATATATGGTGTCATAATTTACATCTTTTTATTTTGTGAGTTCCTTGACTGATTTTTCACAGAAATACTCATTTTTACTGCTTTTTTGTTTTCTACCTTCATACTGTCATTTTTGGTCTTTCCACTCGAAGAGTTCCCTTTAATTTTTCTTGCAGGTTTGGTTTAGTGGTCATGAACTTCTTTAGTTTTTATTTGTCTGGGAAAATCTCTCTCTCCTATTCTGAATGACAGCCGTGCTAGATAGAGTATTCTTGCCTGCAGGTTTTTCCCATTCAGCATTTTGAATATATCATGGCACTCCTTTCTGACGTGGAAAGTTTCTGCTGGAAAATTCACTGATAGCCTTATAGGGTTTTCTTCATATGTAACTGTCTTCTTTGTCCTGTTGCTCTTAATATTTTTTCTTTTTCACTTTATTTTTCCATTTTAATTACAGTGTGTCTTTGTGTGGATCTGCTTTGATTTTGTTGGGGGTTCTCTGTGCCTCCTAGATCTGGATATCTGTTTCCTTCCCCAGATTAGAGAAGTTTTCAGCTATTATTTCTCCTGATATATTCTCTCCCCCGTTTCTCTCTCTCCTTCTTCTGGTACTCCTATAATATAAATGTTATTACATTTGATGGAGTCACTGAGTTCCCTAAGTCTATTCTCATTTTGCATAATTCTTTTTTCTCTCTTTTGTTCAGCATAATTACTTTCCATTACTCTGTCTTCTAGGTTATTAATTCATTCCTTTGTTTCTTCCAGCCTGCTGTTCATTTCATCAAACATATTTTTTCCTTTGTTTATTGAGCCCTTGATCTCTACTGTATTATTCCTGATCTCTTTCTTAATGGTTTCACTGATGTCCTCCACTCTATTCTCAAGTCCATTGAGTATCCTTATGATCATTGCTTAAAATTCTTTATCAAGCATGTTACTTAAATCTGTTTCACTTAGATCTCCCACTGTGGCTTTGTCTTTTTCTTTCATTTGGTATAAATTCCTCTGTCTTCTCATTTTGTCTAAGTCTCTGTGCCTGTTTCTCTGTGTTAGGAAAGTTAACTATGTCTCCTGTTCTTTGAGGGTAATGGCTTTATAAAGAAGCAGTCCTGTAGTGCCCTGCAGTGTAGTGGCCCCTGTTCCCCAGCACCAAGAAAAGAATCATGAAAGAAAATGTATTTGAAATTAGACATTTCACATCACTAGTACCTCTCAGACCTCCTGTATTTCTCAAGTGGCACATTTCCATTTGGACTTGAATAGATTGGAAAAGTAGAACCTAAGATTTACTATTTTTTTATTATATGTTGTGTTAATTAGGAAGATTTCTTCCCCCCTGCCCCCCCCGCCATGGTTTAAACCAGAATTCGTACTGGTTTACCAAGGCTATCATGGACTTTTACAGGCAAGATACATTTTTATAATATTAATATGTTACATGTTAGCACTTTGGCTCAAATTCCTTTCTAGATTCTGCACCTGGTGAACTGGTCTGAATAGTGTAAGATGCAAGGATCTTTAGTCCTGTCAGGCTTAAATTTATTCCCATCCCATGCCTTCTCAAACTCTTTAGCCTTTAGAACTGGGAGAAAAGATGTAAATGGGTTAGGGGAGGTCATCTAAGCCTGAGGCAGTTCTCAGGCCTATGTATCATAAAAAAGAAAAGAGACTAACATGAGGGCTTCCAAAGGTGAGCCAAAACATGTCTAAATTGGGTTATTTTTTAAACTGAATGAGGAAATGATTACTAATTATGTTGGAATAATACCTGTCCTGGACAAACTATGGTCATTTTCCTAAGAGAAGCTATGGGGAGGCAAGGGCATTTAACCTCTTCAGCTCTTTCACTAGAAGCTCCATCATGTAGTCCTCATGTGCCTATCTTAACTCCCTCTGGACTGCTATGAGAGCAGAAGGGACCAGGAGCTCTCCCTGCCAGGTGGTGTTTCTCAAAGCACTATCAGTAGATCATTTTTATCAGAATAATTGAGGTGCTTATAAAAATCAAAATTTTTCATGAGATCTAAGAATCTATAATTATAAATTTGAGACCAAGGTAAATTAGAAGTTGTAGCTAATTCTGAGGTTCTTCAACTTACATAAAGGTTTAGTTCCCAAAGGCTGTTGAAAATTCCATTTGTTCATTAAGGCCAAACTGATAGGAATTCTCTTACTCATCTTTAAGGCCACCATGATGTAGGTACCAAAATATTTTAAGAAAAATTACAGTTCCATATGCATGTAAAAATTCTTTTTTTTTTTTTTTTAAGATTTTATTTATTTGACAGAGAGAGACACAGTGAGAGAGGGAACACAAGCAGGGGGAGTGGGAGTGGGAGAAGCAGGCTTCCTGCCAAGGAGGGAGCCCGATGCAGGGCTTGATCCCAGGGTCTTGGGATCATGACCTGAGCCGAAGGCAGATGTTTAATGACTGAGCCACCCAGGCTCCCCTGCATGTAAAAATTCTTAACAAAATAATAGCAAATGAAATTTAATGATATATAAAAAAGATAAGAGGACATGTTCAAATTGGATTTATCCCATGGGTGCTAGGATGGTTTCATACTGGAAATCAGTGTGAAACCAAGCACATTAACAGATTTAAAGAGAAAAACCTCAATAAAGAATTTGATAAAATTCAATACATTGTCATGATTTTAAAAAAAGTTTAGTAAATTGAGAACAGAAGGGAAGCTCCTTACTCTTATTTTATAAAAAAAACTAAGGAAAACATTATTCGGAATAGTTGAATATTAGAATCATTCTCTTTAACACCAGGAACTGGACCCTCAGGTGGTCTGCCTAAGACTCTAGTACAACCCCAGTCCCCCAGGAAGCCTCATTTCCATTCCAGCAAGATCAAAGAACCTACCATAAATGAAGAGAAACTTGCCAAACTTCAGACATAATTGTGCATTGGTTAAAAAAAAAAAATGCCCTGAGATGGTATATAGAGTAACAGATGATACAAGAAGTGTATGTTACAGTAAGTGATAAAAATTTTCAGTTCTCCTTAAAGAAACTAAGAATAAGCAGTATCTCTGATATTAAAGAGGTAAGTGTATCTGCAAACTAGGGAATGGTTATCTACTTACTTTAACAACCCTAATGCTCAGACGTCTCTGGCAGCAAACACTTTTACCATTACCAGCCATGCTGAGACACAACCCCTGACAAAAATGCCACCTGGCTTCTTAGACCAACTTGATATTGAGAAGCTTAAGGACACTGGCAGAAGCTGGATGGAAAAGCACCACTTGCTATTGGGGAGAGGGGTGATCTTGTTCAGAGTTTTGATGGGGCTTTCAATAATTAGGCAAATCATTGACTAGATTTATTTTTAAAATAATAAAACTTCAATAATTTTGATTGCTTAAAAAATTTTGTTACGGCAAATAGATACGGAATGATGAAATATAGAAACGTATAATATTGTAAATTCTGAGGCCCTTGGACACTGCTACTTTTTAATTATTGCATATAAACAATTATTTGTAGTTAATTAAACCAGAGAAGCCACAATATAAAGTTTAAAAGAAGGATTAATAAAGTCTTTGCCTAGTTACCAAAAGTAAGAACTAGAGAAGGATGTTCACTTATACCACTTCAATTTAATATTTTACTGAAAGTTTCATAAGCCCAAAAAGACAAATTATAGAAGCAAAAAGTTCAGAAAGAAAATAAAATTTACTATTTTCAAATGATATTTTTTTGCATAGAATGTCCCCAAGACTATAAATTAATAGAAATGAGTTTAGCAAGATATTTGAAAATAAGATTAATATACAGAAGTCAGTTGCATTTCTGTATGTCATCAACAGACATCAAAATATGTAACTAAGACAAGCATCATTTACAGTAAAGTCAGAGAATGTCACATTTATGTCTAGAAATAAATCTATCAAAAATATTCAAGGCCTCTACACACACAAACACACACTACAATGAAGATCTAAATAAACAGATATATCATGTTCATGGACAAGAAGACAATATTGTGAAGGTGTCAGTTTTCTTCAAATTGACTTTTATATTCAACAAAATTCCAATTAAGATTTTTCATAGTATTTGATAGGATGAATAGCCCATACACTTCTGAGGCAGAAAAGCAGGAATGGGGCATTACTAACATATAGGAATTAAGATACCATCATGGTATTGGCATAAGAGCAGATAGAATGATTAATAGAATAGAGAGTTCAGAAAGAGAGCTAACACATGTACTATTTTGATAAGATGATATATCTTTCAGTGAGAAGAGGAGAAACTATTCAATGAATGAAACCTGTTATTAATGGGGATAACATATGAAGTTGTGTTCCTGTTTCACTTTACATACACAAATCAAGTAAAAGGAGACAATCAGTGAACATATGAAGAGAGATTAAAAATCGCAGTGTGGAATACCATTTTATAACATTCAGTTGGCAAAAAGTGTACATGTGACTCTACAGTATCACTTCTACACTGTTGGTGGCAGTGTAAATTGGTATAACCACACAAGGCAGGGGCGGGGAGTTTAGCATTATCAGAGTTGAGTGTTCACATATACCGAAACACAATAATATACTAGAGCAGTTCATATGTGTGTACAACTGGAAACATGTTCATGTTAAGAAGCATGTAAATTCCAAAAGATTATATGCTATGGTGTGATATAATTTTTTATGTTTAACTAAATGCATACTTTTAAAGAATGCATGTATTTGCACAGTAAAACTATACGAAAGGAAAGCAAAGAGTTAACACAAGATTCAGGGTAAGGGTTACCTTAGCTGGGGAAGCCAGGGTGATGGAATGGAATGGAATGAGAGCAGGAGGACCCCTTAAGGTTCTAGCCTCTGTTTTGGGTACAAGTTTATGGCTGTTTATCACATTTTTTAAAAGGAATAAAATAAAAATAGGCTTTGCATGAACCAGTGACTTAGTGTGATATAAATTAAGAATAATTATTATTAGTATAATTCTGAACAGTCCAGTTTAATAGATTTTTTAAATAATTTTTTTGACAGAAGCTTAAATATGTGGCCCACAGATGGATATTTACCAAATAGGAGTGTGAATTGCCCCTCAGAGCTTTTTTTAAATAAACATATATTCTAGCCTCCCTGCTGATTGAAAATGTGTGTGTGGCTGCATTTAACTGAGTAGGCCAAGTTCATGTACTTTGAAAATCTTTAGAAATATAACATCCTTCCTTAATCATCTCTGCTATTGTCATAGTGAACTTCATAGCAACTATGATCACTGCATTCGCCACCTTGTCACTTGTTCTAATTGGAAATTCAAATGGACCTGAAAATATGTGTTGAGACAGGGTGTGTAAGGAACACTTGCACTATGTTCAGATGACGTATTCCCACATTTCCAACCACCTTCTGATTTAACATAAGGGTCATGGTAGAGCTATTTCTACAGCCATTTCATCATTTAATTTCTTTTCTCTTACTAATTATTATCCTTTGCATAGGCCCAGCATAGTCATGTGTAATATTTTATTTTTTCAGTACTTCTGAAATTTTTATATTTACTTCTAAAAAATATCTTTGAGATAAAGCTTATATAAATAGCATATATTTAAAGTATACAGTTTGATAAATGTAGATATATATACTTGTGAAACCGTCAACATAATCAAGACAACATATATATCTAGCACCTCCAGAAGTTTCTTTGTATCCATTGATAATCCTTTCCTCCTTTTCCCTCCCTGAATGTATTCCAGGAAAGCACTGCTCTGCTTTCTGTCACCATAGTTTAGTTTACATTTTCCTTATTTTTATATAAATGGAAGCATGCAACATGAATCATCTTTGCTGTTACTTATTTTTTTAATCTTCTTTCAGCATAATTCTTTTGGGATTCATCCATCTTTTTATGTATGTCAGTAGTTGATTCCTTTCTCTTGATGAGTAATATTTCATTGCTTGGCTATACCATAGTTTGTTTATCCATTAACTGGCTGATGAACATTTTTGTTGTTTCCACTTTGAGGCTATTATAAATAAAGATGCTGTGGCCATTTACATGTAAGTCCCTTGGGTGAATACCTTGGAATTGAAGGATTGGGTCATAGTAGGTATATGTCAAACTTTCACAGAAGTGGCTGAACTATTTTCAGAAGTGGTTGTACCAGTGTACATTCCCCCCAGCATTTTATGAGAGTTTCAGTTACTGTACATCTTCACCGACATTTGGATGGTCAGTCCTTATAATTTTAGACACCCATATAAATGTGTAGTGATAACTCAATATGATTTTAATTTACATTTCCCTGATTACTTAATACTGAGCATCTTTTCATGTGTTTATTTTTTCTATGTCTGTTTTGGTGATTGTCTTCAAATCTTACCCATTTTTTATTGAGATTTTTTATTTAGTTTTGAGAGTTCTTTATTTTGAATACAAATACAAATCAGAATTATGATTTATAAGGATTTTCTCACAGTGAAAAGGCTTGTCTTTTCGTTCTCTTAACAGCATAATACAAAGAGCAGAAGTTCTTAATTTTGATGAAGTCCAACTTTTCCATGTTTTTCTTTTACAGATCATGCTTGTATTCTGTGTAAAATATTTTTGTATAACCTAAGGTCATAAAGATTTTCTTTGATTTTTTTTTTTCCTAAAAGTTGTACAGTTTTATACCTAGCTCTAGGATCCATTTAGTGTATGAGTTTTTGTATAGGTTTAAGATATGGATGAATGGGGGGTTGCATTCTTTCATCAAATTTGGAAACATTTTGACTATTACCTCTTCAGATTATTTTTCTATTCCCATTTCTTCTGTCCTTTGGTGACATCATTTCCACATATATTAGGCTCCTTGAAGTTGTCCCATTGCTCAGTGATACTCTTCATTTATTTCAATCTTGTTACTTCCCTGTTTTTTATCTTAGTTTCTATTGCTATATCTTCAAGTTTATTTTCTTCACTTCTGGCATATTTTTTCCATCTTAGATATTTTGGTTTTCATCTCTAGAAATATAAATTGAGTTTTGTTTTGTTTTTTATATCTGCCATGTTTCTACCTAATATGCCTAGTCCTTCCTCTAGCTTCTTGAACCTAAGAATACAATTTGTAAAGTTAAAGTAACTATTTTAATGTCCTTCTCTACTAATTTGATCATGTTTATCATTTCTGGATCACTCTTAATTGATTTTTCTCCACATTTTAAATTATATTTTCCTGCTTATTTGCATGCCTGGTTATTTTTGATTGGTTGTTATACATTATGAATTTTACCTTGTTGAATGCTTGATATTTTTGTATTCTTAGAAAATTCTTAAACTTTGTTCTAGGCTACTTAAGTTACTTGGGGCAGTTTGATCATTTCAGATCTTGCTTTTTAAGCTTTGTTAGGTACAGTCAGAGCAGGATTAAGTCTGGGGCATAATCCTTCCAACTACTCAGTGCTTCATGAATTATGAGATTTTTCCACTCACCTTGTTGAGAAAAGAAATTATTCCTGACCCTGTATGACCTGCTGATATTACTTATCATGCTGGTTCTTTACCTGACTTAGAGTAGTTTCCTCATACCCATGCACTGATCAGTATAGTCTCCTGAAGAGAGGAGGGAGTGTCCCTCCCTGGAGGGAGTGTTCTGCAATTCGTGAGGGTGCAGCCCTTTCCTCACTGATTACTCTGTTCTGTACACTGTAGCCACCTTGATCTCCCTGGTCGCCCAGCTCATCTCCTCAACTTGGAGACCACACAGGGTCTACTGAGATCCTTCCTTCCTGAGTTGCAACCTGGAAACTTTCTCAGTGCAGTTATCAGGGGCAACTGAATAGTTTCTCTTGTTTGTTTCCATTTTTTAGGGATCACTGACTTCATTGCCTGATGTCTTAAAAAATGTTTTGTCAAATTTTGTCCAGTATTTTAGTTGTTTAAAGTTGGAGAGTCCTTTATTGGTTCATCTTAGTCAGAAGCGGGAGTCATTTTATATTTATTACCATGAGAATTTAATTTTTAAATAGGTGAATCATTTCCATGGTTCAAAATTCAAGAAATATAAATAGGTATTCAATTGAAATTTCTTTTATAATCCACTACAAACCTAGTGCTCACTCCCTATAAGAAACCATTCTGTTAATTTATCTTTCTAGAGTTTCTTTATTCATATGCAAGTAAGTAAAAATTATATATTATTATTCCTGTTCCACCTCCTTTTCAGTGAAAAGCTTACATAGTATATACAGTACTTGGTTTTTTCACTTAAATGTGTATCTTTAGGATCTTTCCTTATTGGTACATAGACTGCTTCTTGACACATTATCACCACCTCCCCACCCTTTTTAATAGCTGCATAGTATTATATTATATAGACTTATCATCATTTATTTAACCAGTTCCATATTATTAAACTATTAGGTTGCTTCCAATCTTTTGCTACTAGGACTAATTTAGTAGTTAATAGTCTTGTACATAAATCATTTTGCATATGTCTGAGCAACATTGCTGTTTAATACATTCCCAGAGGTAGATTAGTAGGTGAGAAGATGTTTGCATTTGTAATTTTGATAGCTATTGTCAAATTGTTCTCCCAAGGGATTGAACCAGATCCTCCACTAGCCTGTTAGGAAAATGCCTATTGGCTCATAGTCCCATCTATAGAATGTTATCAAATATTTGGATTTCTGCTAATGCGGTAGGAAGAAAATATTGTTATAATATAGTTTTAATTCGTATTTCTATTCTGAGTGATGTTGAATATCTCTTGTGTTTAAAAGCCATTTGTACTTCCCATTCTCTGTTCCATCTACTTTAGATTGTCGGTCAGTTTTTTCTTTTAGTGATAAGAATAGGAGATTGAAATACTTTAGTAGGTTGTGTTTAATAACTTCTTAATACTGAATGAACCATTAACATCCACAGTCTATTAGTAAAACACTTTACAATATACTTAGTAAAATAAAATATAATTATACTTAATCTGATCAAATGTCTAATGACTTTAAGGTCATTACAAAATCTTTAGATCAAAGGTTGGGTTAATTGATTTTTCAGACAGAATTTTAAAAGTCAAAGTAAAACCAGGCTAATCTGAATTTTGAGCATGAGAGTAATGTTCTAAAATTAGTTTAATAAATGAAATAATAAGAATTGTTCCCTCTAGAAATGTTTTACATTTGAGAGATGTGTTTTGTTCCGCAAATAATGACATTTACAGAACAATTTGATGGGAATAGGGGAATAATTATTTGAAATTAAACTGTCTCAGAAAATCTCAACTTATGGATACAAAATGTATGTTGTCCCACAGATTAGAATGATAAACACATTCCTGGTTAGATGACAGGATGCTTTTACTATTCATTTGCTGCAACTTTCTTGAGAAGTAAGGAGTATCCAAGTATTTTTTTTTAACTTTGCATACCCATCCTTTTTCTCTGCCTCATCTCAAACACCTCTACCTTTTTGCTTCTATCATTTATAATTTTCAGTTGTTATACCCTATGGACAATTAATGAGGGGAGAGTAGTTACTTTACCAAATGAGTGAAGTAATAAAATGGGCCAGTAGTTTGTTTATATTTTGTTAATTTATTATCAGTTTAAAAGTCTGGCTTTATTTATGCAATGAAAAATATATTTTTAGAGTTGCATCAGTATGGAGAGGCATCCAGCACACATCCGTCAGGTATGATGTCATTCCAGGACATTCTCTGGTATTCTGTTTTTCTGTCTTATCAGCCAACTAAATTTACCTTGAATAATAATTTGGGTTTTCTTTTTCCATTGCCAAAACTTTGAGCTGCATGCCATTTTCAAGTTAGCCAGTTGTCACATTTTAGCAATCTTAATATTGTTTGTATGCTTGCTTTTTAGATATTTCTAAAATTGCATATCAAAAAAAATTTGGGCTTACTGATTTTTTAAATAATAGCCATTTCAAAGTTATTGAAAACATCCTGAATGCTTTCTACCAAAATCATCTAATTGTAAATAACTAAAATTTTGTCACATGTTCCCAAACTTAGTTACTTTTAAATTATTTTAATATGCATCCATCACATTACATTTTACCACACTAATGATATTATGTATCTGCTTGTATTACTTGAATATCTTCTTTGGTTACATTTATAGGAGTATGATAACAATGTTATTTTGACTAATTTTGTGCTTTTCTGCTTGTTAAAGTTTACCTGCTGATCAATGCCAAGTCAATTCTTCAGTAGATAAAATTTGAGTTTTTATAAATATGCATGGAAAAACTTTTAAGAAAGTAATCTGAACTTGCCGTCAAAAACTGAAAATGCTTAACTTATTAGGATTTACATTAAAGTGAATAAGCAAAATATTCCAGTTATTGGAGATAACTAATAGTGGTAATTGGAATACGTTTATTAATAAAACATATTTAAAAGAAATTTGTGTAGTTCAGTGAATTTAAATTGAGAAATAGTTTCAAGACCTTTTCAGTGTTTTTCTTACAGTTAATTTAATGTTAATTATTTAAGTCAGAGCAAGATGATTTCAGAAAAGTGTTTTCCACACAAGTTTTGGTCAGTGTAAATCTGTGTGATCATAAAAAATATATTACCAGTGATGAAAATTGGGTTTTTATTTTTTATTTATTTTTTTAGTTACTAAATATATTTCAGATCTGACTTCAACATGAACTTTCATTGTTTAATTTTGGTTTCTGGGCTCTTTCAAAAAGTACCCCCCCCCCAAAAAAGTCCTATTATATCTGAAATATATGCCTTCAATCAGCTGCATATATTGTTTCTGGGTATTAATCAGAAAGTGGCATTTAATTGAATAAAAATTATGCAGCATTAGTTAGAAAATCATGTGAAAAGATGGGGGAAAGTATAAGAATGATGGAGTAAAATGATTGTCAAACTGTTGGTTTAAGATTAGATATTAAAATAAAAACAAAATTTTAATTGTAGTCCTAATATTTATTTTTTGATGCCAAATTATTAATGTGTAATAACTGATTTTTATTTGAGTGGGAAAATGTGCTTAGTTGAAGTACTAAATAGTCAATTACAATTAAATCACAGTGATTTGAAAAAGATTTCAAAAATCTAGTGACAAATGATACATCTATACTACTTTAAATTGTGCTATGTGTTTTAGGTGTTTGTGAAATGTCATTTTGATTATAATCCATACAATGATAACCTGATACCCTGCAAAGAAGCAGGATTGAAGTTTTCAAAAGGAGAAATTCTTCAAATTGTGAACAGAGAAGATCCAAACTGGTGGCAGGTTAGTATGCTTCTCATAATTTCCTCAACTGCTTTTTTATTTTCAATCTTAGATCTGGCCAATATCTGAATATTCAGGAAGAAGGTATTAGCATTTGTTCCAATGATTTTTCGTGCATGAACAGCTCCTGCTTCATGGCTGCTAATTTTGTGGACAGGAGATCAAATTGAGAGGGAATTTGGGAGTAGCTGTTAATAAATGCAGAATTAACTAGCCTGTGGAGGTATTCCATTGGTTTAGGGATTAGAACAGTTGGTTCTTCCACATGAGTGACTGTAGTACAATATGGTGTTGGGCAAGAACAACTCACTTGGGGTCATCCCTTCTCAGTGTTGTTGTTTAACTAGAAGTCTTTTACTGTGTGTGTAGTAGTGTCTTTCTCTCTTGTCTCCTCGCCCTCTATGTACATTCATGGCAAATAAAACATAATTTCATAAGCTCTTCAATCTGTTTACCTACCTCTCCTCAGTTACTGAGAAATGAAGGTTTGCTTTATGATTAGTGTTAGTTGGTCTTGGATTGAAATCTGTGTATATGGAAAGGGATGTGTGTTATCAACATATTTTCCCCCACTTCATTTTCTAAAGATCTCTGTGATCGTCTTCTTTTTCCTTTCCCCTAATACAGCCTTCAGAACACTCTAGCAGCAGAATTAAGTCTGATTTTGTCATTGTTTACACTGTCTAATACCCACAGTATTCAGAGCTGGAGAAAGTGACAAATCGGAAAGTCTAAAATCCCTTAAACCATCAGAAGAAGAGTCTCATTAAAAAGCAAGGTGTATGGTGGGGGGTGGGAGGGATGGGGTGGCTGGGTGATAGACATTGGGGAGGGTATGTGCTATGGTGAGCGCTGTGAATTGTGCAAGACTGTTGAATCACAGATTTGTACCTCTGAAACAAATAATACATTATATGTTAAAAAAAAAAAAAAAAGAAGAAGAAGGTAGCAGGAGGGGAAGAATGAAGCGGGGGAAATCGGAGGGGTAGACGAACCATGAGAGACGATGGACTCTGAAAAACAAACTGAGGGTTCTAGAGGGGAGGGGGTGGGAGGATGGGTTAGCCTGGTGGTGGGTATTAAAGAGGGCACGTTCTGCATGGAGCACTGGGTGTTATACACAGACAATGAATCATGGAACACTACATCAAAAACTTAATGATGTAATGTATGGTGATTAACATAACAATAAAAATAAAAAAAAAAAACCAAGGTGTATGAGGAAAGGACCCAGGACCTAGCACTAAACTCTAAATTAAATGGAGATATTAGTAACTCAGATTAGCTCTCTTAAGTTATATTGACTTCTAAGGGGGGAATGAATAACAAGGATAAGAATAGTCCTGCTAATGTGTCCTTAAATTTAAATTAAGACATTATTATGCACAAGTACATTATGCAGTGAGAGAACTAAAACATAGGTAAATTAAAAAGAATCCATGATCTCTAGACGTTTCCACTGAACTTCCTAGAACTCTCATCAAAAAACTCTGTGGCTGTTTCCTTCATTGAACTTTTCCAGGAAAATTTTTTTTTTACCCCTTTCTGTGAATGTCGTCTGCTCATTCTGTCACCATTATTTCAGTCTCCTCCTGCATTTGGTGATGTTACTTTAATTCTATTTTTTAGGATTTTAATGGCTAAAAATGATACCAGATTTTTCAGTGCTAGCTGTAAATATAAAAAACCCTAACTTTGTGGGATAAGCCACTAGCAGCCTTTTCTTTAGCCACTATTTTGAAATAGCACTTTTTTGGATTTCAAAACTTAGTTTCTTGACACTAGATGTAGTTATACCTATTTTAAACTTAGGATATTCAGATTCTGTCTCTCTAGTAGGATTAAGGTTGATAGTAAATACCTTACTAAGGGTGCTAATGAAATGTCCTTTAACACATGAAATAGTATTTATCCTTTCTGTTCTTTGACTTAGCATTATAAATAAAAAGTTGTAGTAATTTAAAGATCCTATATACCTTTGCGTTTTGGTCCCAAAATTTTGATACCAGATGGCAGATTGATTAGGTGCCAATTGATTCCTTAGTGCTAAAGTGTTTAAATATCTTAACTGACAGCACCATGAATTGAAATCTCAAGGTCAGTTTTGAAGAGCAAATGTGATATATTTCTACTGACTATTGCTATTGTCCTACTTATTAAGATAAGGTCTCAAATTTTGATCACTGAGATATATAATTCATTAATTTGATTCTAGGCTAGCCATGTAAAAGAGGGAGGAAGCGCTGGTCTCATTCCAAGCCAGTTCCTGGAAGAGAAGAGAAAGGCATTTGTTAGAAGAGACTGGGACAATTCAGGTGATGAGCTCAACACAATGCATAACAAGTAGTCCTTTGTGGTCACCTTTCTTTTCCTCTTTCATCTGAATCAGCAAATGAATTTATTTAAACTATATCTAAAATTAATCCATCCCGTCTACTTTGTTGTATCGCTCTCAAAAGTAAACTTTTTGATCCCTGTCTGCCACCTGCTGGTACAGTATCAGAATTTAGTGGCTCAACTCACTTCTGCCCCCTTCTGCTTTGTAGGACACAACACTGGAAAGGTAATTCTCCCACCCCTATAGAATACCACAGGGCAGTTTTTATCATATTCTGACATACTGTTTTAACTTACATTTGTCTTGTCACCCTTCAGGACCTTTTTGTGGAACCATAAGTAGCAAAAAAAAGAAAAAGATGATGTATCTCACAACCAGAAATGCAGGTATGTTTTAAATACTTTTTGAAAAGTCCAAGTGAGGTAGCTTTATATCATTAATTAATGAGGCATAAACTCTAAATATATAATTTTAAATGAAAGTAATTCATATTAATACCCAATTGTAAGGGGCTGTCACTTGAACACGTGGTACAATATAATATGAAGACATTATTTTAATTTTGATATTGTATATACTCATACTGTCACCAGAGGGTTTTATTTATGAGTATAGTTTACAATAAAATGATTGGTTAGGATTTATGCTTATATTAATGAAAGAACTATGTTATTAAAAATATTCAGAGAACTTTGATGACAGTTTATGTATCATTTCTAAAGAAGTGCCTTTAGGAAGATACTAAAAGAGTTATGATTAAGGACAACTATATTCTACCTTAACATTGTCCATGATACTTTTGGGAAAATAGTACTGGACCAAACAAATCTTAGTCTTTTCTTAGATTTTTACTGTCTTAAATCTTTTAGACTTAAAGAAAGATAAATATGACAGCTACCATAGTTATTCTTTTCAGTTCTAGAGGCTGATAGGCATGAAATGCAGCTCTTTGAGAAGGCCTTCTGAAAGGAATTGACAATTTTAAAGTACTTTCTAGACTTCAGAGCTGCCTCTTACCCTGGTTATAAACTAAATAGCACACTATAAAGGAAATAATATTTAATAATAATAAAATAAGGGGAAAATAGACTCTCCTTTAATATTGGTTTAATCTTCTGTGGAGAAATTATGCAAAGAAAGAGTTGCTGTTCAGATAATAACCTAAGGAAGGAGTGTTATTACTGCAGATTTAGAGTTATAACCCTAATAACAGGTAATATACTATTTCAAATCCCCTTTGGCCGTATTATTCATTAAATATATGTCTGTATAGCTTTCTTGCAAAATAGAAAACTTATAATTTTCTCATTGACTAAGATTTAATTTTGGAATGTGTTTTGACTGAAAATAGTTTGGCTCCAACATTTTATACATAAATTCATAATCTTAAAATTTAATTGTCAGTATGTTTGTATGCATTTTATTAATCAAGCTGGTATTTGCTGAGTCAATACACAGGATTTATTCATTTATATTATTGGAAGGGCATACTCATTCTGTGGGACTTATTTAAGCAGCCACACTAGGTATATTACCGTCTTTTATATGTGATACACACTAGTTGGCCGAACAAATTACATGAGGTAATTTGCAGTTTGATTATATATATTAAAGTAATTATTTTTACTGATGAATTGGTAAGAAAGGTTTTAATGGATAGATTATATGATAAAGCACAGGCATTTTCTAGCTTAGACAAATTTTTAAGGGCAAATGGATGGAAGCAGATGTTTAAATCAAGATAAAAAATAGTTTATTGTACTTCACCAAATTTGTAAAAACAAATCCGATAGTGAGTACAATTCAAGTGGTATTTACCTGTCAGACAACCAAGCCCTTATTGAACAGAATTGCAGAGGTTTTTCATCCATCTAAAAGATAACTGAATATGATGACTTTCCATTTCCTTTTACATTTAGAATTTGATCGTCATGAAATCCAAATATACGAGGAGGTAGCCAAAATGCCTCCCTTCCAGAGAAAAACATTGGTATTGATAGGAGCTCAAGGTGTGGGACGAAGAAGCTTGAAAAACAGGTTCATAGTGTTGAATCCCACTAGATTTGGAACTACAGTGCCATGTAAGTTTTCTCTCTTTGCTTTTTAAACGGCATCAAAGAGTAGGGTGAGGCAGATTATTATTTTTGTTCCCAAATAATTTTTGATTATGCCAGTGGAAATGAACAAGCAGAAGATACTGAGGAACTCAGTGACTCTACAGCTGTCTTGAAATAGTGCTATAGCCCTGTTGGCTTGCTGCCCGGTGGCAGTTGCTTCTCCAAACTCTAGTCCAGAAATGTTTGTTAAATGCAAGTGTTACGGGGCGCCTGGGTGGCTCAGTCAGTTAAGCAGCTGGCTTCGGCTTAGGTCGTGATCCCAGGGTTCTGGGATCGAGTCCCGCATCGGGCTCCCTGCTCAGTGGAGAGCCTGCTTCTCCCTCTCCTTCTGCCTGCTGCTCTGCCTACTTGTGCTCTCTCTCTCTCTCTGCCAAATAAATAAATAAAATCATTTTTTAAAAATAAATAAATAAATGCAAGTGTTAGGGGTTGTGGCAAAATCAGCATTAACTTTGTATTTTTTGTACAGCTGTTCATCTGAAGAGTGTTTTTTTGTTTGTTTGTTTGTTTGTTTACTCATTTTCGTGTAAAGAAAAGAGGGAGACCTGCTGGATCCTAAGACCCCTCAGTGTGGCCATCCCTTTGTGAATTTTGTACAGGTCATTAACCTGATTTTTGATAGTGCATCAACAGCAATTCATATTCCTGAGCAGGCAGCATTAATCAAAGTCACAAAGGTTGACATATAAAATAAAAATAATACTGATGAGAAGTATAACCATTAAATTAACCAAACATTCATTTTATGATCTTTGCATTCTTTCCCTGTTTGCATATTTATATGGAAAATTAAATAATGATGTCAGAAGTGTGCTTGATAAGAATGGAATCACATCAAGGAGTTAGATGATGTCATAGACTTGTTATAAGGACTAATATACATAGCCAGCATTGTCTTTATAACCCCTTTCTGTGCTTCTACTGCTGACCAAGCCCCCTTTTGATTAACAGTATTTCTTTAGGTATATTAATGCCATTAAGCTGTTCTGAGTTAATTCTTAGCCTAATGTCATTCCATCTCTTCTAGATGAATTTTAGAGTTTCTCAAAACATCTAGTATGTTTTGAGGTTTAATTTTCAGTGAGTAATCTCATTGCTGAAATTTTTATGGATTGGTTGGGAGAGTAGTAACCATGTGCTATTTGTAATTCCTTCAGGGTAAGGCCTTGGATTCCATTGTAGGCACTGTAAGTCACTAAATTCAGACAAATACTGGTCAAATAGCTGAGAAAATCTCATTGTGACCTAAGTATTTTAAAGTATTTTGTTTCTTATTTTTATCAAGTTAATACATGTACAGTACTTTAATCAAGTAGTTCTTAAAGATATGTAATAGAAAAATTAACTGCCAGGGTGCCTGGGTGGCTCAGTCGTTAAGCGTCTGCCTTCGGCTCAGGTCATGATCCCAGGGTCCTGGGATCAAGCCCCGCATCGGGCTCCCTGCTCAGCAGGAAGCCTGCTTCTCCCTCTCCCACTCCCTCTGCTTGTGTTCCCTCTCTTGCTGTATCTCTCTGTGTCAAATAAATAAATTTAAAAAAGAAAAAGAAAAATTAACTGCTTATATTGCTGTACCCCACCTTTGGCCTACTTACCAGAAACAGTTGCTTTTCATGTTTGTTGCTCTTTATTTTGGTGGTCTTCCATATTTCTTATTAATGTCATCATTCTGCAGTTTCTTGCTTTATCCAGTGTAAGCTTATCTGTTGACTTCCTGACTCTCTTCCCAATATAAAAATAAGTCTAGTTTCAGTTCATTGAATTTTACTTTCTTGAACAGCTTCTCCCTCTCCTTCCATCTAGCAATTGATGGAGTTCCTTTTTTCTTCCTGTCTTTACCTTAATTTTATATGTGTATGTGTATAATTTTATTTTAAACCAAAGACTCATCCAGTAAGTTGTGTTTATTTTCTTGGAGACCTCTGTCTCAGAACCATAGATCTTCCTGCTTCGGTGAGGACAAGACGCTCTCCATTCTGGCTGCCCCACTGTTAACATGGGAGTGTTTCCCTTCGTTGTTCTCCTGGGTTGACAGCAACCTTGTTATGCTGGAAATAGCCTCTTGTAACATCACAAGAAATGGTGTATGAGATATAATTTATTTATCTTTGTATTTGAAGATGTATATTTTCTGTCCTATATTTGATTGCTTGACGAAGAATAGAAATTCGAGATTGTAAAACTCAAAAGATGTTACTCTTGAATCCAGTTCTGTTGAGGCAAGTGCCTTTGTAATCTTTGTTCTTTCATACGTGACCTTATTTTTCTTTCACAGAAATTCAGTGTCTTTTGTTTGTTTCATTTTGTTGTTTTTCAGTATTTTGAAATTTAATAATGATGTGCCTTCATGTACATCTTTTTTTATTCATTGTGCTGATGATCAGTGGCTCTTGAGACTAGAGATTCATTGTCCTTCAATTCTGGAAAATTATTATTTCTTGGATGATTTCTCCATGTTCTCTCTGTTCACTTTTTCTGGAATCTCTGTTGGCTGGATGTTGAGCATCCTGGATTCATCTTCTCAATGTCTCTCTCTCTCTCTCTCTCTCTTTTAATCATGTTGTCTATCCCTTTATCTTTTTATTCTACTCTTTAAAAGATTACATTGAGTTCTTTATTTTCTCTTCCATCAATGCTTTACCATGAGTAATCTTACTTTCCAGTTTTTTTCTGTTTGTTTATGGGGGCTATATTTTATGTATCTCCAAGAATAGTAAATAGTGTTTTGGGTTTTTTTTTTTCAGTTTTATCTATAGCTGAATTACCTCTGCTTTCCTCCAGGTTACTTTTTCCGTTTATGGTATGTTTGTGTTTTCCCTTTTATGCTAGAGGATTTTTTTCTTTTATGTACTGATCCTTGGCTGTACATCCCTACTTAAGTGTTAAAACTGGTTGGAAGCCCCGTGTACTTGAGCAGGTCTTGGCAACTGGCTGAGCTTTATTTTATGAGATGACAAGGAGACAGCTGTTTTGTTGGAGGAGCCAAAAAGTTGGCATAAAATATTTTTGGGGGGAGCCATTAAATTTTCCAGAGAAGAGTTTTCAGATATCCCCCCTGCTGAGTCTGTTCTCTAACAAGATGAAGAGGGAGAAGGTATAGATTAACTTTCTCCGTATGCATAATTATACCCCCCCCCCTCCAGTTTTTAGCTCCTTGCTTCAAAGTCCTAAATCTCTTCAGTGTTCTGGGGATAAAGTAGTCCTACTCTGATCCATAACTCTCTAACACTTTATAGCTTATTCTTCCTTAATTTCCTTCAATAATATTTGTAGTTTTCAGTGTACAAGTCGTATGCTTTTTTTTATCAAATTTATTCCTAAGTATTTAAATTTTCCTAATTTCCTTTTCACATTGTTCAAGTGTATAGAAATACACCTGATTTATTTTTTTTTAAGATTTTTTTTATTTTATTATTTGAGAGAGAGAGAGAGAGAGCCTGAGCGGGGAGGAAAGAAGCAGTTTCCCTGCTGAGCAAGGAGCCAGATGCAGGGCTCAATCCCAGGACCTTGGGATCACGACCTGAGCTGAAGGCAGGCACTTAACTGACTGAGCCACCCAAGCACCCCAAAATACACCTGATTTTTGTGCATTAATCTTGTATCCTTTAACCTTGCTGAACTCATTTATTTGTTGTAATTTTTTTGCAAATTTCTCGGGATTTTCCATACACAAAATCATGTTACCTGCAAATAGAGACAGTTTTCCTTATTCCTTTAAACTGGGTGCCATTTATTTCTTTTTCTTGTCTAACTGCCCTGATTAGAATCTCCACTGCAGTGTGGAAGTGTCAAAAGTGGACATCCTTGTCTTGTTCATGATCTTAGAGAGATACTGTTCAGTCTTTCATCACTAAGTATGATGTTAACTGTGAGTTTTTTTGTAGATAACCTTCATTAGGTTGGAGAAATTCTCTTCTACTCCTAGTTCATTGACTTTTATCATGAGAAGGTACTGTATTTTACCAAATGTTTTTTTCTTTGTTTATTGAGATGACAACATGATTTTTTGTTTTTTATTCTTTTACGTTCATTGTGTTCCTGTGTTCCTAAATCCCATTTAGCCGTGGTTTATGATCCTTTTTATATGCTTCTAGAATCAGTTTGCTAGTATTTTGTTGAGTATTTGTACAGCTATATTCATAAGAGATACTGGTCCATAGATTTCATTTCTTATGATGTTGCTAATGTTGATAATTGTGGTAATACTGGACTTACGGACTGAGTTGGGAAGTGTTCCTTTCACTTTGATTTTTTGGAAGAGTTTGTAAAGGATTGATGTTAATTCTTCTTTAAATGTTTCATAGAGTTTACCCCCTCTTGAAGCCATTTGATCCCAGGGTTATTTTTATCGGAGGTTTTGATTATTGATTTAATCTTGTTATTTGTTATAAGTCTTCTAAGGCTTTCTGTTTCTTTTTAATGGGTTTCAGAATTTCTGCAGCACCCATGGGAATATCCCCTCTTTTATTTCTGATTTTAGTAATTTGAGTTCTCTCTCTTCTTTTCTTGGTCAGTCTTCCTAAAGATTTGTCAATGTTGGTGTTCTTTCAAGAAACCAACATTTGCTTTTGTTGATTTCCTATATTGGTTTTCTGTTCTCTGTTTAATTAATTTCTGTTATAGTCCTTATTATTTCCTTCTTTCTCTGGGTTTAGTTTGCTATTTTTCCATTTTATTTAGGTGGAATGTTAGGTTATTGGATTGAGAGCTTCATTTTTAAAAGGCATTTGCAGCTATAAAGTTCCCTAAAAACAACTGCGTTAGCTACATCTCATAATTTTTGGTATTGTGTCTTTGTTTTCATTCATCTCAAAGAATTTTCTCATTACATTTGTGATTTCCTATTTGACCTATTGGTTGTTTAAGAGCATATTGTTTTATTTCCACATATTTTTGCATTTCCCAAGTTTCTTCTGTTACTGATTTCCAGTTCATTCCATTGTGGTCAAAGAACGTTGTATGATTATACTTTTTTAAAACTCATTGAGACTTTCTTTATAACCTCAGGTATGGTCCATTTGGGAGAATGTTCCAGGTATACTTGGGAAGGATGGGTATTATGCTACCATTGGGTGGAGTCTTCTACAGATGTGTTAGGTCTAGTTGGTTTATAGTATTGTTCAACCTTTTATTTCCTTGTTGATCTCCTGCCTATTTGTTCTATCCATTATTTGAAAGTGTGGTATTGAAGTCTCCAAATATTATTGTTGACTTAGTTATTTCTCCCTTCAATCAGTTTTTGCAGCATGTGTGTTGGGAATTCTGTTGTTAGATGCATCTAAATTTGTATCTTTTTAAATCTTTTTGATGGATTGACACTCCTTTGTCTCTAGTAACGTTTTTGTCTTTAAGTTTATTTTATGTGATATATGTATAGCCACTCCAGGTCTGTTTATATGGGGTATTTTTTAGTCCTTTTGCTTTCAACCTGCTGATGCCTTTGAATCTGAAATGTGTCTTTTGGGCACAGCCGTCATGGGTCATGGTTTTTTGTTTAAATCCATTCTGCCAGTCTCTGCCTTTTAGTTGGAGTATTTTATCCACTTAAAGTAAATGTCCCTCACCATGGGTTTACCTGCTTGTTTCCCCATGATTAGGTTCAGGTCATGCATTATTAGAAAAATATAAATCATGTTTTATCCTTCTCTGAACATTACATAGTAGGTCCATCTTGTCAGTTTGTCCCATTACTGATGATGTTAACTTTGATTATTGATTTAGGGCATGTCTGATAGATTTCTTCACTGTAAAAGGTAACTTTTCTTCTATTTGTCATTAATAAGTAATCTGTTCAAAGATACTTTGAAACTGTGTAAGTATTCTCCTCAGCAAACTTCTACCCAATTGTTTTAGCATCCATCAGTAATTCATTAATTTAAAATCTTTTCTTGAATTTGGGGAAACAGCTACCAGGCCACTAAAATCCTTTCTTACATTGACTACGTATTCACTTCCTAGTATCCTTGCAGTTAGGTTATTTGATTAATTTGTTTCTGGCAAGTATATAACTAAGTGGTTTGTTGGATGGCTGAGCTCTTCGGGAGTACAAACAGGAAAGACTTTTATTTTCATCTAACGGCTGACTTCATCCATGCTCTGTCACATCTTCTTTCCCTCTACTTTTCCCTCAGTCCCCTAGAAGATTCTGTAACCTTCCAGTCACTTTCAGGTATAAGAACTGTGTCATTTTGCTAAATAAGACTTTATTTTGGGTGTTTAAAAAAAAAAAAAAAAAGGCTACTCCAATTCAAAACTTCAGTTTTGCATCCAGTTCACTGTTTCTCCCTTCCTCACAACTCATTCCTGATACTTGGCTTAGGACCTATATTGTGAGGGGAAGAGTATAGTTTGTTTTATTACTCTCCCTTCATATCCTGCTCTGCTACTTCTGGTTTTCAGGGTCGGGGCAGGAAGAAGTGGGGTTCAAGGGCTGTCATGTAAAATCTTGCCTTTTGGAGACTGGAGTTCTTTATGTCACAAATGTCTCTTCATTGAGGCCTATTTGTAGGTTCTTTGGAGACTCTGTAGAGATCTCCATACTTTGCCATTCCCTGGCCAGGGTATTATGATTTCCAGCTGTCCCCTTGAGACCAATGCCAAGCTCCAATCCCATACTTCATATTCTCTTTTGCTTGGTTCTCTACCCTTCATTCTGTCTTTCTGTGCAGGATACCTTCAGTACAGTTCAGCCAGGCTATCTTTTGAATACACAAACACAGACACACACACACACACCCCACAGGAAACTCATTCTTGCTTTGCCAAACAGTGGGAGTACAAATCACCCTGCTGCCACAATATGTCATCATGGGTTTTCAGAATTCATCAGGGAGAATCATTTTACCATGGGGTAAAGGAAAAGAAAATAAAGCATTCTGCCCTGAACCTACAATTCATAACCTCAGTGACTCCTTTCCGAGTATATATAAGATAGAGGTAGGTGGACAGATGATCCTAGGACCAAGTTGGCCACTTTTTAGTAAACTCTGAAAGAGGAGGCTATAAATCCTTGGCATTTTAGCTTCTACTTGGGACTTGAGGATTACTGTGAGACTGCAAAAAGAAAAAAGAAAAAAAAAAACCTTATTCAGTGTTCTGTTTATAAATACAAGGAACACAATTAAAAAACTTGTAATTATAGAACTATGACCATATTATTCATATAAAAATTTCCATAGTTTTTCTCCTACTTAACACACTGGTCTTTCTTTTCTTCAGATTCCTCAAACTTATCCTTCACACCTTTTTGTTCTTGTTGGTCCCTCAGTGTGGAACACTCTGCCTTCCAGATCTTCAGATGCTTGAATTTTTCTTTTTATTCAGATCTCACCTTCTCAGAGGCCTTTACTGACCATTCCATCTAAAGTAGCCTTCCCAGTACCTAGTGGTTATGTTTTAGCACTTAAATTCTTATTTTTTATTTGACTACTCACCTATTTCCACATTCAAGAATATGTCCCACGAGAACAGAGAGCTGCTCTGTCTTTTGTACTTCTGTAGACCCAGAATCTAGAATAGGGTCTGGCACATAGGATATACCCAAGAAATATTTGATGAATAAATGAATGAACATTATATCATGAGCTTTTTCTTCACAAGTCACTGTCATATGTTTTATGTAAATATTAATCCTACAACAACAATAAAACAAACAACCCAATTCAGAAATGGGTGAAGAACTTGAATAGACATTTCTCCAAAGAAGATCTACAAATGGCCAATAAGCAGATAAAAAGATGCTGAACATCACTGATCATTAGGGAAATGCAAATCAAAACCCCAGTGATATACCACTTTAAACCCATTAGGAGATTATACATTTTTTTTTTTTTTAAGATTTTTTATCTACTTATTTGACACAGAGACAGTGAGAGAGGGAACACAAGCAGAGGGAGTGGGAGAGGGAGAAGCAGGCTCCCCACAGAGCAGGGAGCCTGATGCGGGTCTGTATCCCAGGACCCTGGGATCATGACCTGAGCCGAAGGCAGACGCTTCATGACTGAGCCACCCAGGCACCCTGAGATTATACATTTAAAAAAATAGATAATAACAAGTACTGGCAAAGATGTAGAGATAGTAGAACACTTGTATATTACTGATGGGAATGTAAAATGGTATACTTCTATGGAAAACAGTATAGCAGTTCCTCAGAAAAATAAACATAGCATTACATATGATCTAGCAATTCAACTTATAGGTATATACCCAAAAGAATTGAAAGCAGGGACTGAGATATTTGTACATGAATATTCATAGCATTATTTACAATAGCCAAAAAGATAGAAATAGTTCAAATGTCCATCAGTGCATAAATGGGTAAACTAAGTTGTATGTACAGGCAGTGGAATATTATTCAACCTTAAAAAAGAATGAAATTCTGATCCATGCTGTAATATGGATGAACCTTGAAAACATTATGCTGAATGAAATAAGCTAGACACAAAAGGACAGATATTGTACAATTCCATTTATATGAGGTACCTAGAATAATAAAATTCATAGAGACAGAAAGTGGAGTAGTGGTTACCAGGGCCTAGGAGAGAGTGTAATGGGAAGTCAGTGTTTAATGGACACAGAGTTTCAGTTTGGGATGATGAAAAGGTCTGGAAATGGATAGTGGTGATGTTGCACAACGATATGAATGTACTTAATGCCACTGAATTGTGTACTTAAAAATGGTTAAAATGATCAATTTTATCATAAACCTTTTAAAAAAGTTAATAACTTCTTAATATTCTGGCATATAAGTATAGTGTTATTGCCTATTTATATGATTTGGATAGTTATGTTTGTTATCAGAGATGATGAAGTGTGTATATATAAATCTCAAATATGAAATTATTAGATCAAAAAATATATATAGATGTCTCAGTTTCTTGATTTCTTAGTGCCAAATTAATTTCTAGAAAGATACACTGTTTTGCCTTTCAGCAGTAAATAAATATTTTAGTGAGGATTCAAATCTGAATTTTTATATAGAAAGATTTAGGTATATCCATACATCAGGGTAACTCACTTTTTCATATAATGTAGGTGTGTTTTACTTCTCTTTAAATCATTCACATTTATGTAGCATCTAGCTTTTTTTTTTTAAGTCAGAGAATCAACACAAAAAAGAAACACTGCAAAAGTGTGACAGGTTTGCCTAATTCCTGATACGTAGTAGTGTGCTGCATATTGTCAGGTGGTATGAATAAGGAAGTCAGTCTCATAAGGAGGAGGTAAATGCTGGCATTGTGTTAAATGGATTTTTCTTGTGTCTCCTGGGTGGGCTCAGTCAGTTAAGTGTCTGTCTTCAGCTTGGGTCATGGTCCTGGGGTCCTGGGATCCAGCCCCATGTCTGGCTCCCTGCTCAGTGGGGAGGCTGCTTCTCCCTTTCTCTTTGCCCCTCTCCCTTCCTTGTGCTCTTTCTGTTCTTTCTCTCTCTCAAATCAAATCTTAAATAGATTTTCCTTTATATATTATTAAATGATCCTAAAATAGAAAAAATTATTAATCCAGGGGGATAGGCTACCTTATGAATCAAGTTTGCTTTTTAACATTGATGTCTTGAGTTTAATTAATAAAAAAAGTTACTTTGTTGTTTCCTCATAATTTGAAGAGCTATAACAATTTAGAATTTTGCCATAATGATTAAATTCTAAGAAATCACATTATTTGCTTAGCATATAAACCTAAGAAATGAGTTGTAGTGAAGCTACCCTATTCTAATTTCTCTGTCCTAAGAATGGAAAGGGAATTAAATATATGACAATATAGTTTTTGGGTTTTGATTTTTGTTTTGCCTTGCTTTCTTTGAGTTTTCATTAGAGAATGAGATTGTAGTTAAAATTCACTTGTAAACTAGGGACGTTTGGGTGGCTCAGTCAGTTAAGCATCCGACTCTTAATTTCACTCAGGTCATGATCCCAACTCAGGTTGTGGGATCTAGTCCTGTGTCAGGCTCTGCACTTAGCACGGAGTCTGCTTGAGCTTCTCTCTCCCTCTCCCCCCACCATTCATATTCACGCTCACTCTTTCTCTCTCTCTAAATAGATAAATAAAATCTTTTAAAATTTTTTGCTTGTAAACTAAAAACATTTTGCCAAAAATTAAGATCCCCTCAACATGCAGGTGGTGATGGGGGCAATATGTGTGCCCATACATATTTATTTCAAGCAGCACATTCCCATATATGGTTTCATTGTAGAGCTTCACCAAAAAACCGTACTCTTCTAAAATTATATTCACAGATATTGAGCCAAGTCCTAGTATGTATTTATTTGGGGAGTTTAAAATTGCCTTAGACATTTTATCATACCACCTTTAGTGAATAATTTCAGAAACCCTGGACATCACACATTTTTTAATATGAAAATGCATCATAGCATCTTGAATGTCTTTAGTTACTTTATATATGGTCTCCACAATTGTCTGGGATGATCACCCTAAAGGCTGAGCCACAAAACAACAGGGGAAGAAAAGGAGTCCTGTTGTGCCTAATGATCTCATTTATGAATTAGACTCTTATTATTGAGCTTGAATTTCAAGTTCATTCTGTTCTTATAAAAGTTTTCTTGATGTGCTATGCTTATTACACATAGTCAAAATATTGTCAACTTTTGATCTGGATTACTTCTTAATTGCATGTGCTTAATGATTTCATCAGATATTCTACATGTATAAGTATTTGATTTTATATCTGAGCTAACCAAAATGGTTAAGGCTAAACTGTAAGATACCATACACACACACAAATTACTTTTCTTCTTCCAAGCCAGTGTTTACAAATTTGTAGAGAGTACCTAACTACATCTTTGCAACAGTTTGAAAGAGAATTTCCTTTCCTATGCTAGCCCAAGTTGCAAAGGAGTTGTATATCTCTGGAAGTACTCAGAACTAAGCTATCAGACAAAAATGATCTTTTAAATTTTGACTTGGTCTGTTTACTGTTATTCTCTCAGAAAAAAAAAATACTTTAGGTTAGAGTAGAGGAAGTTAATAGAACATAATGACATCAAGTGTGGCTAGATCCACCACCAAGTTGCAGAACAGAACAGTTCACATTTCAGAATATCAATAAGCAAGAGGCTAGAAGAAGGTTTGGTGTTAGGGTGAGGAGAAAGGGATAGATAATTGGTGGGTAAAACTATGTTTCAGAAGATTGATAATACCAACTACAAATAGAATTTTGCTCACTTGTTGGGTGTTCAGTTAGGAAATGTTCAAGTGTAAATTCCTTAAGGGGAATGCTGGTGGCAGCTGGAAAAGATATTCACTTACAATGTATCCCACGCTTAGTAGGACTCATCATAGTTAAGAATCTAAATTTAGGACTGTTTCTATGTAAATATATGTTCAGGTTTCAAGCTGACTTTATAAAGCACATTTTTTTAGTATCAATTGTGTATTGGGGACTACCTCTTAAAACATTCCTGTAGGTCAGGGGTCAGCAAAATTTTAATTCAAGGGCCACAGAGTAAATATTTTAGGCTTTGTGGGTCATCTGGTCTGTGTCACAACTACTACACCATTGTAAAATGAATGAAACCATAGGTAATAAAACAAATGTGCCATAGCTCTAGTCTAATAATACTTTATTTACAAAAATAAGAAGCAGACCAGATTTGGCCATAGGTCATAATTTGCCAACCCCAAACTAAATGGAAAAATCTTAAGCTACCCTGTGCATTTTAGTCTCAATTTTAATACCCTGTGTTCTCTTTGTATAAATTCTCAACATTATTTTAGTTACTTCACGGAAACCAAGGGAAGATGAAAAAGATGGTCAGGCATATAAATTTGTGTCACGGTCTGAGATGGAAGCAGATATTAAAGCTGGAAAATATTTGGAACATGGGGAATATGAAGGAAATCTCTATGGAACCAAAATCGATTCTATTCTTGAAGTTGTCCAAACTGGACGAACTTGTATTTTGGATGTCAACCCACAAGTAAGCTGCATGGATTCCAAAGCTGTTTTTAAAATCGTAATTCCCATGAAGTTTTTGTTTGGTTTTATTTTCAGATTGTGAGGATGCCTCTTTCTATTACCTACTGGTGATAGAGAGCCTTATTATGCATCCACAGCTAGTTAAATAAATCTCTGATCAATAATTATTCAACAGGGGGCTCCTGGGTGGCTCAGGTCATGATCCCAGGGTTCTGGGATGGAGCCCCGCATCAGGCTCCCTCCTCCGCAGGAGGCCTGCTTCTCCCTCTCCTACTCCCCCTGCCTGTGTTCCCTCTCTTACTGTCTCTCTGTCTCTGTCAAATAAATAAATAAATAAAAACTTTAAAAAAATAAATAACCAATAGAGGTTTGGATAGGAATAGAACTTGATAAAAGTTTAGCATTTACTTGTTTAAGTAACATAAATGGATGTGTTAGGAAATACTGATTTTAAAATTTCAGCAAAGCTACAACATAAAGAATAAAGTCACACCCCTTCGCATGCGCACACACACACACACCATTCTCTTCACTCTTATTCCCTCTCTCTCACTGACCCTTTCTCACCCTTCCACACTCAACCCAACTTAACCTCCCTACTCAGAGATAATTATTAATACCTTGGTATATATCTTTGTCATTTTAGTATGCCTTAATACAGATACATATCTATATAATTTTATTAGATTTTTTATGGGTTTCCTATTTTTCTTTTTTACATAAATAGGAAAATTCTATATAGATTCTTTAGCTTTTTTCCATTAAACAGTATGTCTTGAAGATCTTTTCATGTCAGTTACTGTAGAGCTTTTTTAGTTCTTTGTAATTACTGAATAGTGTTTCACAGTACACATGTATATTAATTTATATAACCACTCTCAATAGACACTGAGATTATTTCTGCTTTTTCAATATTAACAGAATTCTACAAGTAACATAGAAAGCATTTACATCATTCTTGATAATTTTTGGATCTTTAAGTTCAATACTTTCCTTTGTTCAAGAGGATTAAAGGGTAGTATGGCTGAGGTCAGAACACATTTAATGGATCACTATTTTAGAAAAGTACTGTATGGGGACGCCTGGGTGGCTCAGTTGTTAAGCGTCTGCCTTCGGCTCAGGTCATGATCCCAGGGTCCTGGGATCGAGTCCAGCATCAGGCTCCCTGCTCCACGGGGGGCCTGCTTCTCCCTCTCCCACTCCCTCTACCTGCTGCTCCCCCTGCTTGTGCTCTCTCTTTCTGTCTCTCACTCTCTCTGGCAAATAAATAAATAAAATCTTAAAAAAAAAAAAAAGAAAAGTACTGTGTGGAATCAAAAGGATAGAGGGGGGCAAGTATTAAATTATATCCTTCATCCTTAGAGGGCAGATAGATTTTGATTAGTTAACATTTATTATAAATTAAAGGGTAACATAATTCAAATTCTAATCCCATATAAATTGGTTTGTAATTGTTCTTCTACACAGGCCCTGAAAGTGCTGAGGACTTCCGAGTTCATGCCCTATGTTGTATTTATTGCTGCTCCAGAACTAGAGACATTACGTGCCATGCACAAGGCAGTGGTGGATGCTGGTATCACTACTAAGCTTTTGACGGTGAGCAGTTCTTTTCAGGCTAACAATGTTATTTTACTCGTAAGATTTTTTTTTCTTTTTTCTTTTGGGCATGTTTAATTCTAATCATATTTATGAAATAAATACACTATATGATGTATTACAGAATAAAAATTCATTCATGAGATATAGTTAGGATTTGGAACAGTATGACTTTTACTTAAAAATCATTGTTCACTTTGTTTTAAAACATGAGTTTAGGGACACCTGGGTGGTTCATTCAGTTAAGCATCTGCCTTTGGCTCAGGTCATATTCTCAGGGTCCTGGGATCAAGTGCTGCGTCAGGGTCTGTGCTCAGCAGGGAATGCTCTCCCTCCCTCTCTCTCTCTCTCTCACTCTCTCAAATAAATAAATAAATATCTTAAAAAACACACACAAGTTTATTCCCCCTATATAAATGAAATGGAGCAATGTCAAAATACACATATTAATCCAACTCTCATTTTATCAGTGAGGAAATTGGGCTCCAAGACCATTAACAAGCATATTCATCATAAGGTTTACTACTGGTAGTTAGTTCTGACTTTTAATTTCTGTTACATGTTTTCTCTTGTTCTTCCTCTCTCTCTTTTCACATTATGGGAAACTTAAAGTACATACAAGAGGAAAAAAATGAACTCCCATATTCCCATCACCTAGGTTCAGTAATGCGTGGCCATTTCTGTTTCAATTAGCCCTCTCTTCACTTCCTCCCTAACCTGAATTATTTTAAAGCAAATCTTTGATATGTCAACCATAAATACTTCATTATCTATCTCTAAAAGATAAAGACTTTCTAAACATAACCATAACACCATTAACACAAAAAAATTAACAAGAGCAACTTCTTAATATCATCAGTATACCATCCATATTTGAATTTCTCCAAGATTTAGAATTTTTTTTTTACAGTTGATTTGTTCAAATCGGATCCATACAAGATCAACATGTTGCATTTACTTGATATCTTCTAAATTTCTTTTCCCCCCCCAGCTTGAGGATAATTGACATATAATAAACTGTACATACTGAAAGTGTACAACTTGGTAAGTCTGGGCATATGTATACGCCAACTTGGAATGTTGGGTAGGCTCCTTCTGGGCTCCACCTTGTGTACTGAAGCCTAGAAGGTCTTTCAAGACAATAAGCTGGGGTAGTTGTAGGGTTCACTTCATTTGTTTCCTGTTTCTCTGAGGTATCAGTCTTTTGTTGCCTTATGCACAGTGCACAAGGTCTTAAAAACTGTTCCATAACATTTTGTCACATGTTTTCATTGTCAGGTAGGAGGGTTAGTCTGATATCTGTTACTACATCTTAGCTGGAAGCAAACATCCCTTTACTTGTTCTAATCTGTAAATTCTCACTCCCCACCTCCCCTCTCTTGTAACCTTATAATTTAGTTGTTCAAATAAATGGGTTAGGGCACCTGGGTGGCTCAGTTGGTTAAGCATTCAACTCTTGATTTGGGCTCAGATCATGATCTCGGTCGTGAGATCAAGCTCCTGCTCTAACAAAAAACAAAACAAAACAAAAGTTGGGTCAGTTATCCTATAGAGCGCTTCACAGTCTAGATTTTGCCAATTTTGTCCCCATTGTGTCATTTCCCTCTATTCCCTGTGAACTGATAGAAGCTTGAACAGATATAGGTTTACTTTTTTTTCCCAAGAATAATTAATAATTGATACTTCTTGCCTTGTTACATTATGAGGCATATGGAAGGCTCTCTTTTTTTGTGATAAGATTAATCAGTGGGTTCAAATGTTGTGAGCCTGATCTGTAAAGTTCTCCAGTAGCTTTTTACCTACTGATTTTGGCAAGTTTTATTCATCTTTGCCTGGATCACTTATTTTTTAGGGATTGTAAAATGATAACACTCAAGTTTGTCATTCTTTCTGAATTTATAAACTAGAGTTCTTCTAAGAAATAACTTTTCCTCATCAATTAGTTGATTACTCTGAAGTAGAGTTCATATAGGAAAGTCCGGGTATATGCTTATACTTTCCTTTTGATGGGTCAGTTTTCAGAATAATAGAATTTGTTCTGAGAGCCCCCAGAAGCAACAGGAGATCATTTGATCACCTGGTTTGTTTTCTTTGGTTTTTAGTTTCATTATGAGCACCTGATGTGAGTTTTTGATGTGGTTACTCTATTACGGTCATTCTTATTTTTTTTCTTTTTTTATTATTATGTTAATCACCATACATTACATCATTAGTTTTTAATGTAGTGTTCCATGATTCATTATTTGCGTATAACACCCAGTGCTCCATGCAGAACGTGCCCTCTTTAATACCCATCACCAGGCTAACCCATCCTCCCACTCCCCTCCCCTCTAGAACCCTCAGTTTGTTTTTCAGAGTCCATCGTCTCTCATGGTTCATCTCCTCCTCCGATTTCCCCCCCTTCATTCTTCCCCTCCTGCTACCTGTTGAATCACAGATCTGTGCCTCTGAAACAAATAATACATTATATGTTACAAAAAAAAAAAAGAAGAAGAAGATATGGTCATTCTTATTGATGCTCAAATTGTCCCATCTTTGACCAATAGGAGCTTATTCAAGTTGGCCCTTGAGACCTTATTTAGTCTCAGCTTCCTTGCTATCTGGTATGACAGATGTTCCGGGCTCCTCTTGTACATTTTCTGTTCTAGGCCAGATATCAGCTGTTGCTTCAAGAAGCTCTGATTCTTTTTAGAGTGAATGGTATTTTAAGACCATAATACTAGGAGTGCACATTGTCACAAGATTGATCATTGTTTCTAGCTATACCTTTCAGGTAGACAGAGCTAGGATATATGTTTTTCTGTTGTATGTTTGAAGGAAACCATATCATGAATTCATACTGCTATTTCCCATTCAAATTCAGAATTACAAGGTTTTTATTTAACCTCTTTTTTTTTTTTTTAAAGATTTTATTTATTTGACAGAGAGAGAGACAGCGAGAGAGGGAACACAAGCAGGGGGAGTGGGAGAGGGAGAAGCAGGCCTCCCGCCGAGCAGGGAGCCTGATGCGGGACTCGATCCCAGGACCCTGGGATCATGACCTGAGCCGAAGGCAGACGCTTAACGACTGAGCCACCCAGGCGCCCCTATTTAACCTCTTTTATCTCCATTCTGAGTACTGAGTATCCCAGTTCTCAAAAACACTGGGAATGTTAGAATATCACATAATTGCTCATTCGCTTTATCCCAGAGTACACATAGAACAGTCTGAGAATAAGTGCACCAACACTACCGGGTGTGATTACCATGAACTAGTTTTTTGGTGGGTGGTTTTTTTGTTTTTGTTTTTGTTTTGTTTTGTCCTTAAGGTTTATCTCACTGCATATATGCAGTCAAATTGCTGTGTTTTAAAGTCTCTTGTAATACTTCCTCTCTGTATACTTAGTTTAGTTACTACTCTCTTTGATGTTTAAATTGGCCTATGTTTAGCTTGAGGGAATATTCAGCTTGTCTTCTGAGTTTTTTTTTTAACACAAGCCCAGTAATCTTTGATGACTCTTTTCTTCCTAGCTAGATAAGCTGTTCCAGGTTTTCTTATGCATTTTTGACCCAGACCTGGAGCCAGCCATCTAAAAAAACTGGTTCCTTTTAGTGGGAAATGGTATTTAGAGACAATATAGATGCTAAAGTTGTGTGCTCAACTTAGTTGCTCATTGTTTCCAGGCTTTTCGGTGGCCAGATGTAAGAAATACATTTTTCTTTTTTAGAAAACACACATCATTTGTTCAGTTTGATAATTCCAATTTAAACTTTCCATTATTTTACTTAACTTCTTTGACTCTATATTTGTCTTTTTTCTTATGCTAAAAATCTTGGTTCCTGATGACATTATTTCTTACTTTACATATATAAACTAAGAACCCACTCTATAATTTCTGAGTAACAATATCTATTGATATTGTCAACAGTATGATTATTGAAAACTTTTAAGTTTCAAGCTTTTAAAAAATTGTCCCTAAGATATATCCCATTGGGTATTACTTTAAAGTCACTGAACTATTTCCTTTCTGCATGGTTAAACCATCAACTTGAAACACAGGTTTGTTTCATTTTGCTTTTGATTTTTAGATATTGTCCTTTTTTATTTGAATTTTATTGTATAATTCTATACATTTCATAGTTCTAAAGTAAATCTTAACAGGAAAATTTAGCTTTTCACTGTCCTCTCCACTCCCACCTACAAAGGTCGTCATTTTCACAATTTCTTAAAATATAAGCAAATATATATGTGTACCCTCCCTCTCTCATTTCTTACATAAAAAGTAACCTATTATATTCAGTAGCCTGCCTGCATTTTCCACTTACCAATATATTTAGAGATTCTCCATGGCCATATATAGAGATTCTTTATTCTTTTTTCCATCTGAATGATGTACTACTCCACTATTGTTACAGGATTGTCATTGTCAAAAAAAACCTGTTTTCTTAAAGGAAGCAGATTGTTAATGACTGTAATAGGTAATAATTGTTTTCAAGTTGAATTGAGGCTGTTTGTACATCTATCACAAAAGATATTTCAGTTTTTTCAAATAGAGAGATCAGTGAAAATATTAACTGAAATGTAAGTATTAGTGTCCCTCAGGCCTAGTTTGGAACTCATGTCTCTCTCTACACTTCCCTTTTGGTGTTTTCACCAAACTCATTATCTTATATATACCATTGTTACATGATTATTCCTAGTTTATGTATAGATAACCCAGAATTCAGAGCTCCAACTTGCATAACCCATCTCTACTTAGCTTATATCTGCACTTGGATGTCTCCCAAGACATCTTAAACTTAACATGTACAAAGAACATTGTGTTCCCCTCCCCCTCCCCCCCCCAAAAAAATTGTGCTCTCCCTACTCCTACTCCCCAACTCTGCATTTTCTACAAGTGCTTCTTTCTACGTTTTGGTTTATTCATCCATCCATTCATTCATTCATTCGTCACTTTTCACATTCAACCCATCAGCCAGTCTTGATGATTTTATCACCAAAATATATTTCCAGTCTGCCATCATTTCCATCTCTTCTTTCTCCACCCCAAGCCAGTGATGTTTTTCTGTTGCATGTGAGTTCTCCACTACCTAGCTCATACTTATGTCAAGGTATCACCCTGCCCTCAGTCCCTCTATCCATCCTGGACTTTCAGTATCTTAAAACATATCAGGGTCATTTCCCTCCCGGATTTTGCATTGCTGTTTCCTCTGCCTGGGATGCTCTTTCCCCCACTATAGTTCTCAGTTTAAATGTCATTTATTCGGTATCTTTGTAATCACCCTATCTAAAATAGAATTCTCAAAATTCTTTGTTCTGGTTGGTTTCTTTTATAGTACTCATTACAACTTGGAAGTTTTTGTGTTTATTTGCCCTTAGTCTGTCTCCTCCTCTGGAGGGTAGGAACCCACTCTGTCTTATTCATTGTTATATCCACAGATGATGAAACATAGTAGACACTTTAATAGAAATCGATAAATATTTGAAGAACATGTAGAAGTACTGTGAAATTTCTAAACAGTTGCAATTTAATGAAAAGCTTTACTTGCTCATGCAGAACCCATTACTTATTCATTACCTACATCATTCCAAAATGACTAGAAATAGTGTACAAAATATAAACAATGCTAGCTAAAGAACTATGTGCATATGTGTTGGTGGGGGTAGGAAGCCTGTAGTTAGTCTTCAAAATACATTTCTAATATTCTCTTTCCTAGAGATAGGCAGCAGATTTGGCTTTGAGCTTAATAGGCACTGCAAAATGGTTTCCATTATCTCAGAGCCCACAAGATAAAAATCTTTTGAGCTCTTTCCACAATCTTTCTGTGCCGCCAAAATGGTACACATGAATGTCTTGGCAGATGCTCTCAAAAGCATTAACACTCCTGAAAGGAGAGGTAAATGCCAGGTTCTTATTATGCCATGCTCCAAAGTCATTAACCAGTTTCTAACTGTGATGATGAAGCATGGTTACATTGGTGAATTTGAGATCATTGATAATCACAGAGCTGGGAAAATTGTTGTGAACCTCACAAGCAGGTTAAACAAGTGTGGAGTGATGAGCTTCAGATTTGATGTACAACTCAGAGATCTACAAAAATGGCAGAATAATCTCCTGTCCCACCAGTTTGCTTTCATTGTACTGACAACCTCAGCTGGCATCATGGACCATGAAGAAGCAAGACAAAAACACCCAGAAGGGAAAATCCTGGCATTCTTTTTCTAAGGATGTAATACATACATGCAAATTAAAAAAAAAAAAATCATTTGAAAAGGATGATATAGTTGGGCTGGAAACCTGCAATAATTGTTTTATTACCTTAGATTTCACCCTGAGATTATGGTCAGCAGTTGTTTAATTAGGAATCTTATCCTAAGATCAATGAAACAAGATACAGAATACTTATAAAGCAGACATGAGCACTGCTGGAAAGACTAGGATATGAACAGGTGGTAATGTCTCTTTTAACACTATATAGATTAGATTTTGAGCATTAATATCAAAATCACCATAAAAGTCCCAATGCCCTCATTTCTCATGTTCACTTTGAATCAGTGTTTGAGCAAGTAAATACACATTATGATAGAAACATTTCCTTTTAACACTCTTTGACAGGACTCTGACTTGAAGAAAACAGTGGACGAAAGTGCACGGATTCAAAGAGCATACAACCACTATTTTGATTTGATCATCGTAAACGACAATCTAGACAAAGCCTTTGAGAAACTACAAACTGCCATAGAGAAGCTGAGAATGGAGCCACAGTGGGTCCCAATCAGCTGGGTTTACTGATGATTCAATAAGGTTCATAATGGAAATAAAACTTTTTAAAAGTAACTGCAACAAATAAGCCTTCTACTGAGAAAATACATGCACAGATAGAAGATATCTGCCAAGTTCAGGCATTTTTATTGTGTAGATTGAAATACCAGTACACTATTCTGAATTTTTATATAAAATGTGGTTGGGAAGGTGTACTAATATATAATTTATCTTAATTTTTCTAACTTTTTATGGATAACCTTTCTATTCATACCACATAAAGAAATGCGTTGAAGCATTTTGTATATGTTTTGATTTAGTACCCTTGCCTTTTTCATCAAAGGAATTTTCAAAGCCTTCATTCTCGCATTGGTCTCCCATTTTCACTGTGATAATGAATACTTGAAATAGTTTTGTAAATCTGTCCTTTAGTTCAGTATTTAACTAGTGAAGGGTCAGTTACTCTTTATTAGGAGAAAATAGTAGTTATTGGCCTTCTTTCCTAATATAAATTCTTACAGAAACAGAACTATAATGTCCACACCTTCCAAGTCTGACATCAGAAGTCTGCTCAACACTACATGGTTTCGTTATTTCAGAGATATATGGCTATCCATTCTAATTTAGGCAGATATGTTTTTTTCCCCTTCTTTTCCATCTTGAGGGAAAGTGAAGAGCAATACTTTGCACTCTCATTTGTTGCCATGACAGGCTGATACTAAGTGAATGTGTACACAGCAAGGAAGGCCATGCAGGCTAAGGGAGTGCCTTATCCTGTAACACATAACACAGCAAAATGACACATAAAGTTGATTTATTTTCACATGTAGAAATTTGACAAAAATGAACCTACTGCTTTCAACAGTTTTTTATTAGGATATGGTCAGCAAATGTATGATGCCTTTGCAAATTTCTGTGATGCTTTAAAATGCCTCTAAGTTTGCAAGTGGGGGATTTTCTGAAGAATCAGCATCCTTTCTGAAGTGTGATGTGATTGTTAGAATACTTAAATCTTTTGTGTTGAGAACCAAATCCATTGAACAACTTAGGAGATTTGGAAATAACTGTCAGCTGTCTTACCTATATATAACATATACATTATATAATATATATTAAATAAGGTTTTATTTTTTTTTTACATTTCTGTTAGGAAATGCGCTTTTTTGTTTAGTAATTAGGAAAACCGCTCTCTTTTAGAGGCATTAACATACTCAGATTTTTAAAATTCATCTCAGTTAAAATCTTCCTTTAGGATTCTTGGATGGTATAAATTCTTCCTCAAACATATTCAGAGATGTAGCTCATCATTTAACTAAGTTATGTTATGTTGCTGCCAGCTTTTCATAGGGACAGTATTCACACCTACAGGGTTAGATGCTTGTGGTCATCTTTGGCCATGGTAGGCATCAGGCACCTGGCTGTTAATTTTTCTCCTCAGCAAAGCTGTCACATGGAACACTAGCCAGAAGGGCTTAGAGGGAAGAGAAAATACCTGGCAATAAGCAGTTATGCACACATTGCTTTAAATCTTCTTCACAGTGAAACAGCCAAGTGGCTGTATTGTTAAGATTGGAAATGTATAGTTATTTTTTTTTTATTCTAGAGTTTCATATCCAGAACACAAATTCATGTTCTTTGTCCTAGGATAGGGATATTAGTGGTAAAATGGATCATACCCTTTTAATAACTTTGGTAACTTTTAAACCACATATATTCGCATCCAATTCTCGGCTCCTCAAAGCAACCTGAATCAAAGCAGTGTTGAGATAATGTCTTATGATTTAGTATTTCAACACACTGTAAATTTTCAGGAAATGTGCTGTCTTCTGCACAGAGCCTCTTTGAACAACTTTGGGATCATCGTAGCAGCACAAGAAGTGTATCCACAAAATATTTCAACTGTCTTCACATAATGGAGATGATTTTTACATCATCTATATTTTTAGCCTTATCCTGTGGTTTAAAATGCATATTATTTAGAAAATAGTCTATACTTAAAGGAATTATTTCTATTATAAATGGTATTCATGACTAGTTAATATACACTAGATCCCCCATAATAGAAAATGAAATAATGCTGTTTAGTTTATCTCAGTCTAGATGCCAGAGCTGAAGAGAATAAATTCAGAAAAGGTCACTGTATCTCAGTAGAGTTATTGAACTTGAAACTGAAGTCCCATCTGAGTCTGCAGGACCGAGTAGACCTCTACTGGGGCAAGGAGTCCCAGAGGCCCCAGGATTCTCCCAAGGCAATGAGAGTATTGTTGTAATCAATGAAGTATGAACTTCTCTTGTGGGAAATACCTAAAATAATTAGCTTTACTGAAGAGAAAACGGTTTAAAGGGATGCTAAACAATTGGTAATAGTTAAAATACAAATGCACGTGCAAATGCCTTTGGGAAACTTGTGCCAATACATTAATGCACCCGAGGATTCTTTGTGATCAGAAGAGTGTCCACATTCAGATTTCAGGGCATGACAATTTTATATACAACTAAATATTATATATATATGTTTTTTATTTTCAAATGTACAAATAACCCTAGAGGTGATATTCCTGGATAAGTCATGTAACAGTATAACTAGTGGAATATATGTGATGCACTACAAGTAGAGTTTCACTTTTATTCCAGCCGTGTCTTGATTATGCAGTCTTAATTTCTGTTTGATATTTGTATATTATCAAATATCCAATACATCAGGACTTTTAGTTTTGCCAATTCTTAACTATACAATTGCTGAACATAGCTTTCTAAAATAGAAATCTTATCATAAACCCAGTATGACTACAGCAATAGTAGCCTGAACCCTAGATTCTAGAATTAGTAGATTTGCTTATAGATTTGCTATATAGTAGAAAACTTATCAGGACAAGTTTTCTTTAAAAGAGCAAATTGGTTATTAACACAAATTTAGGAAATAATGCAAATTAGCAATAAAATACAATAGTGTAGCATTATAGATTATGGCCAGATACTAACTGCTTTGACCATACTATCCCAATGACAATAAAAGATGATCTTTGCTTTAAAAATTCACTAAGTTGGTACTTCTTGCTAGACAAAACAGTAAGTGTCATAATCCAGTGATTGGAGTTGATTTTCAAGATGGATAGCCACGGAGTTAGGTACAGTTAGTTTGAACTGATAAATATTAACCATAAAATTTTTGAAAATTGGTCAAAATAGTGCTCTACTTAACATTGTACTTTTATGACTTCTGAAACAACACTCCATTTTCCAAAAATCACAGGCTAGGGAGCCAATAATTTTGTAGTAATGAATCTTTATATTAAATATGGAAAAAGAAATCCTGAACTTTTATGTACATATATAGGTCATTTTATAAATGTCTAAGTCACCATATATATAATATATATACAGCCATATGTATAATATGTAAAATTCTCCCCAAATACATGAATAATAAAACTAAATATGGTCACCCATGTAACTATAGCTAGTGATCTTAAATGTTTACTCCCAAATTCTTAGACATTCTGAAACCTTTTTCACATTGTTTTCTAAGGCTCTAGTTTTACCTTGAGGCAGATACTAATCTTCCTGAAAAATATTAAGCTCAGAAGATTATTATAACTTAATTTCTTTAAGCAAAAAGGACAGAGTTCTAGATGGCAGCCTCTTAGTAAATACTTATTTAAACTTTAAATGAATTTGTGATATGGTTCAGGCTTAGAGATTATGGTAACTGCCCTCCTCTTGTTCCAGTGGATTTGCTGTGAGAATTCATGTAATAACATCTGTAATGTATTTAAGTTCTTGAGCAAAATTCAGTATTTTAAATAATGGGATCATTGTATATATAGAAGTGAATATTCACAAACTTTTAAGAATATAGTCAACTAATAATTCAGCATCATTTTTTGAGTATGCATTGTATATCTTAAGAAGATAACAATTCTGTAATTCCTTAAGGTAAGATTATTTTTGAATTACATTTTTGTTAGCCTCAAGTTTTATTCATTTTTTAATATGTCCTATAATTCTTTATGTTACCTTTGTGTTCCTGGAATGATTTAGTGCAGAAACAGAAATAAGTCTTTAATACACTAAAAAGTGAAGGAATGATATCTCATTTCTAAGGTAAGAATTTTAAAGCATGGTTTGTACCACTTCCGTAGTACATTGCACTACTTTCTTTAAAATAATCTCTTTTGTTAAAAATAGAGATGGTGTACTTCTACTAGCTGAGATCCTAATTCTGATTCTGACCATGCGACCTTTGATAAAATTTATATTTCCCTTTACTTTTAATATTCCACCCTTTAAATAGGGGTAGCTTAATATTTGTCTTCACCTTAAATTACAAGAAGTAATTTGTAACTCTGATGTGATGAATGCTAGACTGGAAAATCCTTATTAGGCTACTTTATTTATTATATGTATTCACTTATATTGAGGTTGTTTATCTTTTAGTTCATTTAAAATGTATCTCTTCAGAGGTAGTATAATGAATGGTACACACCATTCAAGAATCCTCCCTCTAATTTTAAAACAGCTCTGAGGAGGGTCTGTTCTCTCTTGTGGCCTTGGTCAGGAGGTCCATTTTAGTTTAGAATCCCACTCTCAGTCCAAACCTTTAACAAATTCTTCTTACTCACAAATCAAATAAAATTTAAGCAATCTAGTACTCTGACATCCAAGAAATTCTGAACTTTGGCCCTTAAAGCTGCCCTACCTTAGTTCTTATGCCTGAAATTTATCACTGCAGCCCTATTGTTTAGCCCATAGTATTAAGTTTAGAAGGCATCTGTTTCTTTATAGGGAGAACTGTTGTTAGGTCCAATTAGTGGACCTTGCATCGGACATGAAACATCTTAGTTGCATTCTCTTTTTAATTGCTTCACGGCTGCTGGCTGATAATACAGTGCTGTGATAAATCTGACTTTCCTCCACACACTAAAGTCAGCCAGAAGTGACCGTTCCTTCCCTTTTCTTCCCTACCAGTTTTTCCTAATTCCCAGCACAAACTGAATGAACACATCTACAATGAACATAAATGCTGCTTCGTACTTAGGAGAGTAAATGACTCAGTGCTTGTAAACGTTCTTGAGTCCCACTGAATAGGTACTATTGCTTCCACAAAGCAGAAGCCAAAAGGTCTTATTTTAACAGTTGGAACTAGAGGTCTTTGTTGCACTTCAGCAACAGCAGAGGGTAGAAACACACAAATACGACAGGCCATACCTGGCATTAGTCTTTCTTCATATCGGTCAAGGTGGCCAAGGAGCTTAGAGGAAGTGGAAAAAAGCAGAGCATTCAAAACTCCTCAGCTATAAATTACCACTGTTAAAGCAGAAGTCATCAGCACTTAAAATATGTGGTCTTCATCGTATTCTGAAATAAGAGAGGCAGGCAATAGTATAGCAATTGCCTTGAAGACCTAGACCTTGTTCTGGTGAACATGGTCCAAATGAGGAATACCTTCACCTTTTCAGGCAGAACCAGATTTGAGGAATAGCTCATCTCCAACTGTAATTTAAGTATAAGATAAATATTCCTTTTGGCTATGTGTCCTCTTTTAAAAAGAACGGACTCCTGTTTCTTTGCTAACATTGATTTTTAAGGAAGTGGGATCTAGGGTTTTGCTGGAGAATAATGCCAAACTAGGGTTTGGCAACAAGTGTAGTTTTCTGCATGTTGAGTTACTTTAGAGCCCATGGTGAGTATTTGATGTGAAAACCTTGCTTTGGGGATTTTTTTTTTTTTTCCATTTCAGTTTGGTGTATCTTTATTTTGAACATAAATGCATGCTCTTTTTAACCTCTAGTCTTTGAAATAATTGTAGAACTTTTTTTTTAATGGAGGGCAAAATGCTTGTCAGCAATCTAAAAATAAAAGCTGAACAAGCTGCTTAAGTCTCTGATGAAAAAGTTTAAAAATAAAATTTAATTGCTACTGCCTTCCAAGTAATTGTATTACTAGTTCCTGTATAAAAGAAACATTACTGCTGCCTTTGTATAAATAAAATTTTCCTGCAGTACAATTAAGTATTGATTTTTCAGAAACTCTCCCTATAAATTTTTCTTTTCACATATTTCCATATGCTGTCCAAAACAAACATTATTGAAATGTCGAACATGTGAGATTGTATATTCCAAGTAAAATATTTTTGTACATATAAAAATACTGCAAAAATGTAGTGTTTCATTTATAGGTAGAACTAAGGTTTAGAGATGATAAAATACAGAGGATATCAGATTAGCTTTGGTAATTTCTTTTAAATGCTAATAATCTCTACAGAAAGCCTGTAATAACATTTAGTTTTTCCCACCAAAATAAATATATAAATTTTTCACCTGCTTCTCTTCTTCAACAAGGAAACCCTAACTATTGTTTCCTCTATCCCAGCCCAAGCCATTTGGTGGCTTTCAAAGGTGACGTACTCAAGGAAAAAATGGCAGAGACAGGGAAGATTAAAATATAGGATCAAGAAAAGGCCTCTGTGCTTAGATGACATGAGATGCTAGGACGAGCTAGCCAAGCAGGAAAATCCCAGGTGGGAAAGACAGCACCTGCTGGGGCACAGCTCAGCCCTGAGGCCTGCAATGGAAAAGGGAGGTGGACCCACCAGGCTGGCCAAGAGGTGGAGGCGTGACTGGGTGAGTGCGGGAAGCCGGTGTCCACAACAGGTACTTTGCAACTCGTTCTCAAGCTAAGTTTCTGGGATTTCATGCCTCGTATTTCAGAAATTGCTAGTCTAGTGTACTTCTCATGTCTCCCAAAGAATTTGGTTTTAGATTGTTCACTTTCTTCTTACGCTGTCCGTTTTCTCTCACTGCAGTAAAAAAATTACCACAAACTTCACAGCTTCAAACACAAACTCAGTTCTGTAGGTTGGAAATCCAATACAGGTCTCACCTAAGTGAAAATGAGACATTTCCCGGGGCCTGTCCTGGCTCTCACCGCTGGAGAGAGAATCTGCTTCCAGGCTCCTGCAGGCTGTTGGCAGATTACAGTTCCATGCTGCTGTAGAACTGAGGTCCCTGCTTCCTTACTGGCTGTCACATGGACTGCACTCTTGTTCTTGAACTGACCTCCATCTCAGAGCCAGCAACAACACTGAATCCTTCCTATGCCTCATCTTTCCTGCATTTTCTTTGGCAAAGTCTCTCACTGACTCTTCTGCCTTCTAAGGGCCCTGCCAGATAATCCAGGATAATCTCCATCTCAAGGTCTGTCACCTGAAGAACACATGTAAAGTCCCTTTTTGGCATATAAGGTAACATGTTCACAGGTTCCATGGACACCTGAGGAACCCTGATAGGGCCATAGCACACTAGCTGATAGAAATGTTTCTTCCTGCACCACTTGTGAAAGACAAGTAGTCATGGAAACATCTGAGTGAAGGTGGCTTTCCACTTCTGTTGTTCTGGGAAATATTCTATTTTCTGTTTTCTAGGTATCTGGTCTACCAGAACTCGTTTACAAATGTAAATGTACATTTGCAATTAATAATCGTATATAGTGATGAGGATACCAGTTACTTAGAAGAGCCTTTTGGACGCCCACTCAAACATGCCCAGCACTACTTTGCCCACCATATCACAGTGGGGTCTGCTAAGGAGTGGCAATAACTGAGGGGCTGGGATCACCTGTAGCAGCATAAGGCTACATCCTTTTTAATTGCAGATTTTTAAAACACAGTCCAACAGGGTGACTGGCTGATAATTGTGGAAAGGGCCAGATGCCTTAGTTGCCTGTTTGATGTAACCCAAACTTTTGGCATGTGCTGGGATGGTGTCTTTTCTTTCTGCCTGAAGCTGATGTTTAGTTTTTGGTGCTTTGGGGGTTTTTTGGCTTGGCTTGGCTTGGCTTGGCTTTGGTTGGTGGTTTTTCATTTAGAGGTTAATACATATAACATTACAACGGGAAGAGAAGGGTAACCCCCCACCCCCAACCTCTTATCCCAACTTCTAAATCCTCTCACCAAAGGAACCACTGTCCAGTTTCTTGTGGACTCAAAGGAGCTTCCCACTGCATTGTGATACATATGTATGTGTTTACACAAATAGATTCGCCTTACAAAATCTGTATGAAACTCATTTCAGAAAGACAAAAAGGCATGTACGGTGCCACCGTTGCAGCACAGCTATTTTCACCTTGGCAGATTCCTTTCCAGTTTGTTATAAGTGCTCTTTATGTCACCACACAGTGCACAACTCTCCTTTTTTTCATGTATTGGAAGTATTTGCATAAGATTTAGTCTCAACTGAGGTGATGAAAGGGTTATTTTGCTTCATTTCTTCCGTGTTAAGATTCCTTAAAAGCTGAAGAGCAGAAAAAGGAATAGATGATGTTGAGGTTAAAAAAAATGCTGAGTAACACGTTTCTCTTTCAACAGCTGCTGCTACTTATCCTCCCTGCTCCTAAAGTAAGACAAATTCTAGGAGGAAGTCTTAGCTACTTTTTGCTAAGGAAAAGTGGTTTCAGCTCCCCGGTGGTTAGTGGCAATGGAATCGGAGGCACTAAAGAGATAGTCCAAGTTATTTATAGAAGAATTTCAAACAGAATTAAATGTAAAATATACACAGTTCAGAGTTTCCTTTGATACAGTATGTAGTATTTTATAAATTAAAAATCGACAATGCATGGGAAATCAGCATTGTTCTTGACATAGAATTGGTACGCTCATCAAAGCATAACAAAAAAAAATGTCTACAGCTAGACCCCTAAGGAAGGGTCACCTACTAATTATTTTAGTATAATTTTGTTTAGCAGAATATATGTACTATAATGACATTTACAGTTCATTTGTCAATCAGCACATCTAAAACAGACTCTTCTATAAATTGTCTTCCTATGGCATTTACAATTTAAAATGAATTTTTGGATCAAAACCAAACTCATCTGTTTTTGTATAGCAGAAAAAGATAGGTGGACCAATTTTTTTCTGCAGAAAAAAGTCTGTACACTAGCTTAGAATTCTCAACCCTCCTCTAGCTCTTCAGATGCTAAAATCTAACTTAGACATTGGGTCATTAGCACAGGCCTTTTATGAAAAACTGTTTACAGAGTACCTGGTGGCTAAACTCAGTAGTATCTTAACAGTGCTGAAAAATACCCAGCCTTGGCTGTTAACATGTACTTGTAATTCACATATGATGTTATTAATGTGCTCTGCCTAAAGCACAGAGTCTGTTCAGGCTTATATAAAGAATTAGTGGGAAAATGCTAGGGTCCTTCTGGGTGACAACTTTCACAGATGACTGCAGTCTCTCCAGGTTCATGTTGGCTAAGGCAAACAAACGCTGCACAATCATAAACTTTTCCATATCCTTCAGAGGAGCCAAGTCTGGATTTTCAAGATCAGATACTCCATCATCAGAGAGAGCACGGAGCTAAAATGACACATTTAAGCAAATTCATTTAAAAATGTTACAGAAAAACCACATAGGTGAATAGTAATGTACTTCTAGATGATTATGGGGAAAAATTAAATTGTTACTGTTTTTTAAATTCCCCAAGTGGTGCAGAAAAACCCTTAAGATGTAACAAGATTTGTTTCTCCCAGGCCAGGACCTTACGCCTGATTTTTCCAATTTGCCTGGAGTTCTGACTGAATCTCCACTCTGAATTCTACCTTCTACTAGATCCCTTAACTTCAGGAGATGAGAAAGTTCAGAGTGTAACTTTCCCATACACATAGTATGTACAGTTTGATTTTTCTTTTTATTTTAATGATAGTAGAATTTCTTAAATAGTTGCTTGATATCCTCAAAGGGATAGGTACCACAGTTCAGTTATACTTCCTGCCTCAAGAACCTTTGCCCTTGCTATTCCTACCTGGGACACTCTTCTTCCAGAGCTCCATGTAAACCTTTTCTTCTCATCTCTCATTGTCCACTGAAATGCCTCATCAGAAGGGCCTTTCCTACTCTCCCCTCTACCCCCATATCCCAGCCACTATTACTCTACTGTCTTTCTGAAATTATCCTCTTGATAGTCACTGTTTAGTCTGTTTTCTAAAACCTAAGCTTTTTAGGAGACCAGGGCCCCAGTCTGTCATAGAACATGGGCCGTCAATGTGTTGAATGAATGTTAGCTCTTCAGAGAGGTCATTTCAGATGCTGCTCTAATATTTTTTTTAAATCTTCAGTAATTACAAAGATTAGTTGATTTGATTTTTACCAGGCATTCAAAACCAGATCAGATTAATGTAGAGTAAAATTTAAAAAAAAAAAAAAATGAAGTAAACCTCTAAAGTATGTGTGAATGTTAACTGAATCAGAAGAGAATCCAAAAGGTTTCCAGAAATCTTACTAAAAGCTTGCTCCAATGTCCAAAGGGCAGCAGTCATTTGACTATAAAAGTACTTGTGTGTCTATTATCAAAATAAGCCTTAACAAATGTACACCGTGTAGATTCACCAACTGCCACTCACACAGTGTTACCACAGGCTTAAGAGCAACCTTTGGCTAAGACCATAAACTATCAGTTTTGCCTTAGAAAGTAGATTAGGCCTACTCTTTGAGCAGAGCAGAAGCACCATATTCCAGTAATTTAAGAGTGAGCTGCACTGGCACATGCTGCCCTCAGCGGGCTCTGTGTCTGGGGTCTGAGCAGCATCCAGTTTCCTTCCCTGAACAGCTGCCAGCCCCACGTGCCCAGAGGCACTTCTAGGTATGAAAGATTACAGCCACCCAAAGGGTGGTGGGGCAAAAGTGACGGTCTGCTGATGATTCTGTCTGATCCTATTCTTCTAAAAGCCCCTCAAAGTTACTCTGGCCAGCAGACAAGAGAAGATAGGAATGCTGGTACATTTCTGTACCCTGTTCTAAGTAAATCCCTGTAAGTAACTCGACACCCAAATTCCTTCAGGAGGCAGGAGCCTCATTGTTTTAAGGATTGTTGCAATATCTAGGGCAGATTATGTGAAGATACCCAGGAAATTGTTTAAACGAAAATTTTTTTCTTAAGCAGCCCCCCAAAAGCAGACAAATGACTCTGTGGGTGGGTAGTTTTGTGCCCGTGTAGAATACCAGCCATCCTGGAACTCCAAATGTGTCCTTCTGGCTATGCTCAGACCAACAAAACAGAACTTGGAAGCAACACAAAGATCAAATCTAACGCTTACTGCAGGGAAGATGACAAGTAAGTGTGAGTTTGTTCGGAGAGGGAATTAGCTAATGTGGTCTTGCAGTATTTTGATGATTTTGTAAATCTTTACTAAGGGTAACCTGGGAGATACTAAGCACTCAGTTACTGCAACAGAGAGCTGGGCTGTGAAAGCAGAGCTACTGCCGTGCTCATCACTGCACACAATTAGGTAATGGTATTTATTATCTCCATAACCCAACTACACCACCAGACAGAACATACATGCTGTCATGTTTTCAAGTAGTTCAGTTTTAGTGATCAAAGTATAAGAACTCAGCATTCTTCTGGGTGGGTAGAATCTACTTTCAGTTGTGAATGGGTTCTAAACTCCTCCTTGGAATGATGCCTTGTTCAGATGTCTTTGCTATGCACAGAAGTACCCAAGGCCCTAAGCATGGTGTTCAAGCTCCCAGAGCGGATGGGTAACAAATTTCAGGATCCTGGCCAGGCACTTAATCTCAAGACCTGCTTCCTAGATCTGGGAGCAAAGCTCTGAGCTTTGGTCTTTTGAGCCTACATAGCATCTTGGTCTGTACTCTTAGTAACTAACCAGACCTTAAAATAATCCAACCAGGTGTGTTCAGCTACTCTGCCCCGGGCTGAGCAACACCTGCCCCATTGGAGTGGTTTCTGGACAGCCTATTGATGGCTCCTTCTATTAATGACCCAGTTTGTAATTTAAAGAGGAAAAGCTTAATCTTAACTCTCTAGGGCTAAGCTCATCATTACCTAACTCTTGCTCTTGCCATGAAATTTCCTTAGGGCACAAAGCTAATGATCTGAGACAAAGCAGTCCTCTCGAATACCTCCCTGGTGAGTTAGATGCAGAGCTGAATCAAACTGGTCTAGCCCTAGCACTACCATTGCAAATAACAGGGTGTCAGGCTCCTTCCCTGCAATGTTACAACCAAACTTTGGCCAAAATTCTCTCCAAACAAACAGTGGGGAAAGCTTGAGATTTGGAAGCTAATGACAAGGTTGGGTCCTAGCCCTGTAAGCAAGTTCTCTGTACAAATGCTTTTCCTCTTAGCCTCAGTCTTCCTGTAGGATAGAATGTATGGTAGGATGTGGATGGTGTGTAAAAAAAAAAGTGGGGTTAGTAATAATACCTGTTTAAACTATTTTGAAGAGCTATTGTACATGAAAAATTCTAAAGGTGTTTTATCGATTGTTAGGTGCCCATTCCCAGATCCCCACTGAGAGGTTCCTTACCAAGTGACACAGCGTAGGAATAATCTGGAGTTTACAGCAAGCACCCAGCAACGCTGCTGCATTATCTGGCATTTCTGCAGGAGACAAAAGTTAGTGTCTAAAAAAAAAAAAAAAAAAAATCCATGGGAACCGGCCAGCCCCTGAATTGTATCTAATTTATACATTAGTGCTCTCCCAGCAGCCAGGCAGAGGACATGCTCAGTAATTACTGAATAAATGAATGAATGGTGCTAGACAGGCAACAAAGGCCTTTTAGAAAACAGATGTTGGAATAAGGTAACCAGCTCTGTGTTCACTAGAGGATAGTCCTTAACATTCAATTTGCCAATCAAGAAGAACTGTACAGACTCAAGGAAAAGCAAATCATATTGAAAAGTAGAACCTACCTTTTCCTGAAGATGGCAAAGAAGGAGGCCCCTGCCCCTCCCAAAGTCAAAGCAAAGGCTTTGAAGGCCAAGAAAGCAATGCTGAAACGCATCCACAGTCACACCCACAAAAAATCCATGTCACCTACTTTTTTTTTAAGATTTATTTAATTTATTCATTTGAGAGGGAGAGAGAAGCAGACTCCTTGCTGAGCAGGGAGCCTGACACAGGGCTCGATCCCAAGATCATTACCCAATCTGAAGGCTCAACTGAGCCACCTAGGTATCCCACATGTCAACTACTTTTTGACAGCCTGAGACACTGTGTGTCTGAAGACAGCCCAAATAGCCTCAAAAGAGTGCACCCCAGGAGAAACTAGCTAGACCACCATGCCATCATTTAAGTTCCCCGACTACCAAGTCAGCCATGAAGACAACACACTGTGTTCACTGTGGACGTCAAGGCCAGCAAGCACCAGACTGTGAAGAAGCTCTATGACACGGACATAGCCAAGGTCAACACCCTGATCAGGCCTGATAGAAGGTGGCATATGTTCAACTGGCTCCTGACTATGAAGCTTTGGATGTTGCCAACAAAATTGGGATCATCTAAACTGAATCTAGCCAGCTAAATCGTAAATATAAATTTCCCGACCAAAAAAAAGTAGAACCTAGAATTTGGTGACAAGAACTGTATTTGAGCTCTGCTACGTATTTGGGGTGTGACTTTGGGTATACCTCTAGGACATGTTTCCTCATTTGACCAACCATAGTTTTGTTTTTGCAGATGTCCGAGAACAGGGTAAAGTATGAAGGGTTCCACTCAGGTCATTAGTCATTTTGGGGAGAAAAATGCAATGTGGCTGGACAAAGGGGTGGCACTGCAGAACCCTCCAGCCCACCACTAGCTCAACACAAGGGGCACCAGTGACAGAAGAAGCTGGTGGAGGGCTGCCCCAGAAGGGCCCTGCCAAGTCCCAGGGAAAGGAAATCCAAGTCAGTGTTATTGAAAATAGATTTTAAATCCCAACCAGGGTAAGTTTCTAAAAGAACCCAATCCCTCAGGATATAACCTTTGAACTGAAAAGGCAAAAGAGGGAAGAGAGTCACCTGCTGCATCACCTGGCCCAGGAACCACTTAAGAACTCTGTCCATCTCCTGCATTATTTATAAACAGCAGGTCACTGAGGCTGTGACCCAGCAAAGTACAATGAAACATATCCTATTCCTAAGGGAGGAAGGCTGCTAGGAGGATGGGGCAGCTCTAGGGAATGATCCTGCTTGAAAACACCCTAAAATTGCATTAAATGTTGTGTGTGCATTTGCCCACAGAGAAGATCAACAGCTAACAAATTATCATGGAGGCCCTTATCCCAAATCAGGAAGATAAAGCTGGTAAGTACAGGCCCCCTGGTGGAAGGATCACAGGACCTGGAAGGGCAATGACAAAGTCACCTGGGACATGAAGTCCTAGCTGAACCACTGTCACACCTCATCTGCCCTGTTCATGCCTCCATTCCTTCAGTTTTCAGGTGGCTCCTGAGTCCCATGTAACCATCATCATCCACCCGCCCCCCGCCACCCTTATTCTTGGAAATACTTTAGTTCCATGTTATGCAGATTCACTATTTTGACTATGGTGCTAGGGACACAAGGATGAAATAATTTCCTGTGGGTGCAGATGATTATTTTCTCCTACCTCAGCACCTAGCAGTGCCTAAAACACAGAAGCTTCTTCAGTATTTCTCAAGTTGAAATCTCTTCCCTATTCTGACTGTTTTACAAATTACACCTGGGGAGTTCATGCTTATGGTCACTAAGTGTTTGAGGAAGCATTCAAGAGACAGGAAAGATGATGGGATTAAAGTGCTTTAAACAAGTTAAGCATGAAGAGGCTCGTTCAAAGTGGTGATGTAGGAAGATCCTGAACTTACCTCCAGCCAAATATGGAACAATTCCCTTGGGGGAAAAAAAAAAACTACATAGCCAGCAAACAAAAAACTGACATCTAAGCAAGTAGGAAAAAACCCCACAGTTGGAAGGGAACTCAAAAGCTTCTCTGAGGAGCAAAGAGTTTAAACCCCACATTTTTAAGACAGGCACTGGAGGGACCAGCTCCCCAGATACCTAGCTTTGAAAGCCAATGGGGCTCATGTTCATGAGACCCACAAGGCTATAGCAAACTGAGAAATGGTTCTTAAAGGCCTTGCCCATGGACTTACCTGCACAAAGTCAGCCCTTTGAAAGGGGTCCAGACTTTCTGTGAAAGAGGCTTGTTAACTTAAAGCAGCACTCTGAAGGCAGACCTCTCAAAAGAGCAAGGGGCCTGCTGGAGTACACTGTGAGGATGGGGGCCAGTGCTTACCATCTTTGCATCCTTCCTCTGCCACACTCCAAGGCACCCATATCTCCTGGAAGGGAGCTGTTACACAAGTCTGATGTTCTGATTTTTATGGCTGCCTTTTGAGACTGTAACAAATGGAGAGCCAGTTCTTGGCTGACTACTACCCACAGTCTTTCTGTGATAGAGGCCTACTTATAGAAGGAGGGGAAGATGGCAGCCGAATAAGAGGATCTTAGGTTTGCCTCATTCCACAAATACAACTAGATAACTATCCTATCATCCTAATAACCCCAGAAATCTAAAGACTGGTAGAACAAACTTCACAAGTAAAGGTAGAGAAAAGACCACAGCAATCAAGATAGGAAGGACAGAGATGTGGCTTGGGAGAGAAATGGATTGTGGCAACAGCAGTGGGGGGGGGAGCCGTGGTCACAGAGAAGGGCAAAAGATAGACTAGCATACAGGGGAGCATACAAGGAAAACAAATCCCCATAGCAATTGGCTTGGAAAGCAGGAGGGCTCATATTTTGTGACTTCTTGCAATCAGTGGTGCTTAAAGCCTGGAGTTTTAAATTAAAAGGTCACCATGCTTGGCTCTGGGAGAGCTTGGAGGACATTGCCTGCCTTCTCTCCAAGAGCAGCCACAAACATGGAAACAGGAATGTGAAGAGGCTCTAGAGCCCACAGTGGGGAGGTTATCTGCTCATCTTGTAGTGTGTCCCAGAGAGACCCCTCCAGGACCATAGGAACTGGCAGGTGCCATTTCCCTCCCCAACCCATCAGCATAAAAGCAGAGCCATCTGTGGGAACCAGCACAACGTGAACACTCACTCTAAACTCATTTACACCAAGCCCTGTGCTCTGGAAGAACTGCCTTTCCATTCATGCTTGCCTCAGTCCCAGGATAGTAGGTCCCCTCCCCCAAACTCCTGCCAACACAGCATCTCCTGATTTGCAGGTTTTGAGGCCTCAGTTCCAGTGGCAACAGTGAGAGTTCTCATTACATGCAGACCAGGGCACACCTAGGTAAAATGTGCCACATACAGACCAGAGACCAAACACTACCCACAACAGGCAAGGAGAGCCTCGGCAAATGACTAGTCTGAAGCATAAAGAGGCCAGGACTCATTGGAGACACTCCCAGAAGTGCTGGGACACTACACTGCAGGGCACTACATGTAGGACCTCTTCTTCATAAAGCCATTACCCTCAGGAACAGGAGACATAGCTAACTTTCCTAACACAGAGAAACAGGCAGAGAGACTTCGACAAAATGAGAAGATAGAGGAATTTGTCCAGAATGAAAGAACGAGACAAGGCCAAGGCCAGAGATCTAAGTGAAACAGATATAGTAACATGCCTAATAAAGAATTTAAAGCAACGATCATAAGAATACTCACTGGACTTGAGAAAAGAGTGGAGGATGTCAGTGAGACCATTAACACAGAGATAAGGAGTAACAAAGCAGAGATAAAGAGCTCAATAAAGTGAGAAACACACTTGATGTAATGAACAGCAGGCTAGAAGCATGGGAATTAATGACCTAGAAGACAGAGTAATGGAAAGGAATCAAGCTGAACAAAATGGGAAAAAAAGAATACTGCAAAACAAGAACAGACATAGGGAACTCTGACTCCATCAAATATAATAACATTCATATTATAGGAGTCAGAAGAAAGAGAGAAAAGCGGGCAGAGAGTTTATTTGAAGAAATAGCTGGAAACTTCCCTAAACCGGGGAAGGAAACATATCCAGAAGGCACAGAGAAACCCCAACAAAAGCAGATTCACACAAAGACATATTGTAATTAAAACAGAAAAATACAGTGATAATGAAAATATATTAAAAATGACAAGACAAGGAAGGCAGTTACATACAAAGAAAACCCCATAAAGCTGTCAGTGGATTTTTCAGCACAAACTTTCCAACCCAGAAAGGAGTACCATGATATATTCAAAGTACTGAATGGGAAAAATGGCAGCCAAGAATACTCTATCTAGCAAGGCTATTATTCATAATAGAAGGAGATGGACTTTCCAAAACAAAAAGTAAAGGAGCTCACAACGATTAAAACAACCCTGCAAGAAATATTAAAGGGAACTCGGAGTGGAAAGGAAAGACCAAAAATTATAGCATGAAGGTAGAAAACACAAAAGCACTAAAATCAAATATTTCTGTGAAAAATCAGTCAAGGAACTCACAAAATAAAGGGTGTAAAGTATGACACCATATACCTAAAACGTGGGGATAGGAGGAATAAAAAATGGGTTCAAACATAAACAACCATCAATTTAAAACAGACTGCTATATGCAGAAGATGTTATACCACAAATCAAAAACCACTAATGAATATGGAAAGAATTTTTAAAAATTCAAATGTATCACTAATGAAAACCAGCAAACCATGAAGGGGAGAAAGACAAGAAAGAATCAGAGAAAATGTTCAGAAACCACACAGCAAGTTAAAAAAAAAAAGGCAATAAATACATGTCTATCAATAATACTTTGGAATGAGGGGTGCACCTGGGTGGCTCAGTCAGTTAAGCATCCAATTCTTGATTTTGGCTCAGGTCATGACCTCAGGGTCCTGAGACTGAGCCCCAAGTCAGGCTCCATGCTAGGCGTGGAGCCTGCTTAAGATCCTCTCTCTCTCCCTCTGCCCCACCTCTCTCAAAAAAAAAATTAAATCTTCGAATGAAAAAAGGACTGAATGTTCCAATCAAAAGACAAAGTAGGGCGCCTGGGTGGCTCAGACGGTTAAGCGTCTGCCTTCGGCTCGGGTCATGATCCCAGGGTCCTGGGATCGAGTCCCGCATCGGGCTCCCTGCTCCTTGGGAGCCTGCTTCTCCCTCTGCTTCTCTCTCTCTCTCTCTCTCTCTCTGTCTCTCATGAATAAATAAATAAAATCTTTAAAAAAAAAAAAAGACAAAGCGGCAGAATAGATTTAAAAAAACAAGACCCATTCTATATGCTGCCTACAAGAGAGTCATTTTTTTTAAAGATTTTATTTATTTATTTGAGAGAGAGAGAGCACATGAGAGGGGGGAGGGTCAGAGGGAGAAGCAGACTCCCTGCCGAGCAGGGAGCCCGATGTGGGACGCGATCCCGGGACTCCAGGATCATGACCTGAGCCGAAGGCAGTCGCCCAACCAACTGAGCCACCCAGGCGCCCCAAGAGAGTCATTTTAGACATAAAAACACCAGCTAATTGAAACTGAGGGGATAGAGAAACATTTATCATGCAAATGGATGTCAAAAGAAAGCCAGAGTAGCGGTACTTATGTTGGACAAAAGACTTTAAAACAAAAACTATAATAAGAGACAAGAGCACTATGTAGTAATAAAAGAATCCAACAAGATATAACAATTGTAAATATTTATGCATCCAACGTGGGGACACCCAAATACATAAAACGGTTAACAAACATAAGGGAAATAATCTATAATAATACAGTAATAGTAGGGGACTTTAACACCCCACTTACATCAATGGACAGATCATCCAAACAAAATCAACAAGAAAACAATGGCTTTGACACAATGGACCACATGGATAAATATTCAGAACACTCCATCCTAAAGAATGTATATTCTATTCAAGTGCACATTGAACATTCTCCAGAACAGATCATGTATTAGGCCACAGAGAAAGCCTCAACAAATTTAAAAAGATCAGAATCACACCGTGCATCTTTTCTGACTACAACATTATGAAACTAGAAGTCAACAACAAGAAAAAAATCTGGGAAGACCACAAATACAAGGAGGTTAAATAACATTCTACTAAACAATCAATGGGTCAACCAGGAAATGAAAGAAGAAATTAAGAAGTACATGGAAACAAATGAAACTGAAAATACAATGGTCCCTAAAACCTTTGATGCAGCAAAAGTGGTCATAAGAGGGAAGTATGTAGGAAAACAGGCCTACCTCAAGAAGAAAAATGTCAAACAACCTAATCTTACACCTAAAGGAGCTAGAAAAAGGACAAAACCTAAAGCCAGCAGAAGGAAGGAAATAATTAATAAAGATTAGAGCAGAAATAAATGATATAGAAACTAAAAAGTAGAACAGCTCAATGAAACCAGGAGCTGGTTCTTTGCGGAAAAAAAATCAGTGATATTGATAAATCACCAGCCAGACTTATGAAGAAAAAAGAGAAAGGACCCAAATAAAATCACAAATGAGAGATTAGAAATACCAAACACCACAGAAATATAACTATACGAGATTATGAAAAACTATATGCCAACAAACTGAACAACCTAGAAGAAATGGATAAATTTCTAGAAACATATAGCCGACCAAAACTGAAGCAGGAATAGAAAATTTGAACAGACCAATTACCAGCAATGAAATTGAATCAATAATTTAAAAACTCCCAACAAAACTGCAAGACCAGATAGTTTCACAAGCCAATTCTGCCAAACATTTAAAGAATAATATGTATTCTTCTCAAACTATTCCAAAAAATAGGAAAGTAAGGAGAACTTCCAAATTCATTCTATGAGACCAGCATTACCCTGATACCAAAATTAAAGACACCACAAAAAAACAGGAACTACAGGCCAAGATCTCTGATGAACATAAATGCAAATATCCTCAACAAAATACTAGCAAACAGAACCCAACAATACATCAAAAAAATCATTCACCATGACCAAGGATTTATTCCTGGTTTTATTTGTAAATCAATCAATATGACACATAACATCAGTAAGAGAAAGGATAAGAACCATATGATCATTTCAATAGACACTGAAAAAAGCATTTGACAAAGTATAACATCCATTCATGACAAAAACCCTCAACAAAGTTGGTATAAAGGGAACATACCACAACATAATAAAGGCCATTTGTGAAAAACCCAGAGCTAACATCATCCTCAGTGGGGACAAACTGAGAGCCTTTCCCCTAAAGTCAGGAACAAGACAATGATGTCCACTCTTGGCACTCTTATTCAACATAGTACTGAAAGTCCTAGCCACAGGATTCAAACAACAAAAAAAAAGGCATTCAAATCGGCAAGGAAGAAGGCAAACTTTCACTCTTTGCAGATGACATACTATATATAGAAAACCCAAAAGAGTCCCATCAAAAAAACTGCTAGAACGGATAAACAAATTCAGTTAAGTGGCAGGATACAAAATCAATCCACAGAAATCTGTTGCAATAATGAAGCAGCGGAAGGAGAATTTAAGAAAACAATCCCATTGGGGCACCTGTGTGGCTGTCAGTTAAGCGTCTGCCTTCAGCTCAGGTCATGATCCCAGGGTCCTGGGATCGAGTCCCACATCGGGCTCCCTGCTCCACGAGTCTGCTTCTCCCTCTGCCTCTCCCCCCGCCCCCATTCTCTCAATCTCTCTTGCTCTCATGCTCTCTCAAATATTTTTTTTAAAAATCCCATTTACTGTTGCACCAAAAATAATAAGATACCTAGAAATAAACCTAAACAAAAAGGTAAAAAATTGTACTCTGAAAACTATAAAACATTGATGAAAAAATTGAGGACAACATAAAGAAATGGAAAGATTCTGCGCTCATGCATTGGAAAAACAAATACTGTTAGTATATCTATACAATCCAAAGCAATTCTACATATTTAATACAATCTCTATCAAAATTCCAACAGCACTTTTTACAAAACTAGAACAAACAATCCTAAAATTTGTATGGAACCACAAAAGACTCCAAATAGACAAGGCAGTCTTGAAAAACAAAAGCAAAGCTGGAGGCATCACAATTCTGGATATTAAGTTATATTACAAAGCTGTAGTAATCAAAACAGGACGATCCTGGCAAAAAAAAACAGACATATAGATCATTGGACCAAAAGAGAAGACCCAGAAATAAGCCCACAATTATATGGTCAATTAATCTTCAACAAAGCAGGAAAGAATATCCAGGAAAGACAATCTCTTCAACATGGTGTTAGGAAAACTGGACAGCAACATGCAAAAGAATGAAACTGGACCACCTTCTTACACAAAAATAAACTCAAAATGGATTAAAGAGCTAAATGTAAGACAGGAAACCATGAAAATCCTAGAAAAGAACACAGCAACTTTTTTCTAGGTATGTCTTCTGAGGCAAGAAAACAAAAGCAAAAATGAACTGTTGGGACTACATCAAAATAAAAAGCTGCATGGTGAGGGAAACAACAAAACTAAAAGGCAACCTATGGAATGGGAGAAGATATTTGCACTGATATCTCTAATAAAGGTTAGTATCTAAAATTTATACAGAACTTCTATATATCAACATCCAAAAAAAACCAAATAATCCAATTTAAAAAATGAGCAGAAGACATGAACAGACATTCCTCCAAAGAAGACATACAGATGCCAACAGACACATGAAAAGATGCTCATCATCACACATCATCAGGGAGATGCAAATCAAAACTACAATGAGATATCACCTCACACCTGTCAAAATAGCTAAAATCAACAACACAAGAAACAACAGATGTTGGCAAGGATGTGGAGAAAAAGGAACTTTCCTGCACTGTTGTTGGGAATGCAAACTGGTACAGACACTGTGGGGAAAATGTATAGAGGTTTCTCAAAAAATTAGAAATAGAACTACCCTACAATCCAGGAATTGCACTACTGGGTATTTACCCAAAGAATACAAAAGCACTAATTCAGAGGGATACATGCACATCTATATTTACAGGAGCATTATTTACATTAGCCAAATTATGGAAGCAGCCCAAGTGTCCATGGATAGACGAATTGGGTGCAGAAGATGTGAGATATGTATACACATATACACACACACACAATGGAATATTAGCCATAAAAAGGAATGAAATCTTGCCATGGACAAGTACATGGATGTTGCTAAAGTGTATAATATTAAATGAAATAAGTCCATCAAAAACAAATACCATGCAATTTCACTCATATGTGGAATTTAAGAAACAAAATAAATGAACCAAAAAAAAAAAAAAAAAAGGGAAACCAAAAAAAAGACTCTAAAATAAAGAAAAAAAAATGAGGGTTAACAGGGGGGGGGGGGGGGGGGGGAGGGATAGGTGAAATAGATGATGGGTATTAAATAATACACTTACGATGAACACTGAGTAATATATAGAATTGTTGAATCACTATATTGTGCACCTGAAACTAATATAACACTGTTTGTTAACTATACTGGAATTAAAATTTAAAAGTTAATAAAATAAAAAATGTTTAATTCTAAATAGTAGTAAAAATACTATACAATGATTAGTTAAGGCATACACAAGACATAAAGGTATAAACTGACATCAAAACCTTAAAATATGGTGGAGGAGGTAGTAAAACTGTGGGGCTTTAGAATGCATTCAAACTTCAGTTGTTACCAACTTAAAATAGACTATTATAAGGATGCCTGGGTGGCTCAGTTTGTTAAGCGTCCGCCTTTGACTCAGGTCATGATCCCTGGGTCCTGGGATCGAGCCCCACCTTGTGCTCCCTGTTCAGTGGGGAATCTGATTCTCCCTCTCCCTTTGCCCTTCCCTCTGCTCGTGCTCTCTCTCTCAAATAAATAAAATTGACTTTTAAAAATAAGTTGTTATATGTAAGCATCATGGTAACTGCAAAGCAACAACCTATAGTAGATACACAGAGAACAGAATCTAAACCTACAACTACAGAAAATCATCAAAGGAAGAGAGCAAGAAAGGGAACAAAAAACTACAAAACAGTCACAAAATAATTTTTTAATAGCAATAAGTTACATACCTATTATTAACTAGTTTAAATATAAATGGACTAAATTTTCCAGTCAAAAGACAGAGTGGCTGAATGGAAAAAAAAAATTCAAAGGACCCATCTATATGCTGCCTACAAGAGACATAAGATGTCAAGATACAGGCTAGAAGTTGGTAAAAGGTATTCCATCTAAATGGAAACCAAAAGAAAGGGGGCATAGCTAAATTTAAACAAAATAGACTTCAAAACAAAGACTGTAATAAGACAAAAAAGTGCATTATATGATGATAAATGGGTCAGTACAGCAAGAAAATATAACACATTTATGCACCCAGCATAGGAACACCTAAATACATAAAGCAAATATTAACAGACCTAAAGAGAGAAATACACACAATATAGTAATAGTAGGGAACTTCATACCCCACTTATCAGGGATAGATCATCCAGACAGATTATCAGTAGGGAAACCTCAGCCTTAAACAACACATTAAGATGGACTTAACAGATATATACAGAATACTCCCTAGGATAGATCACATATTATGCCACAAAACAAGTCTTAATAAATTTAAGAAGACTGTGATTGGGAAAGATGCTTAATATGATTTCAGTGGTATAAAACTAAAATCAATTAACAGAAGAAACTGGAAAAGTCACAAATATGTAGATATCAAAAATGCTACTCAGTGATCAATGGATGAAATTAGAAATCAAAGGAGAATTCAAAAGGTACCTTGAGACAAATGGAAATGGAAATAAAACATATTGAAACTTAATAGATGCAGTAAAGGCAGTTCAAGAGGGAAGTTCATGGCAATAATTTCCCCTAAGAAAGAAGAAAAATCTCAAATACACGTCATAACTTTATACCTGAAGGAACTAGGAAGGGAAGAATAAACTTAGCCCTAATTTAGTAGAAAGAAATAACAGAAGATCATAATGGAAATAAATGGAATAAAAAGACCAATACAATCAAGAGCTGGTTCTTTGATAAACCTTTAGCTACACTCACCAAGAAATAGAAGACTCGAGTAAATACAATCAGAAATAAAAGAGAAATTACAACTGATAACACAGAAATACAAAGGATCTTGAGAAACTACTATGAACAACTATACGCCAACAAATTGGACATGCTAGAAGAAATGGATGAATTCCTACATACAGCCTATCAAGACAAAATCAGGAAGAAATAGAAAAACTCAACAGACTGATTATGAGAAAGCAGACTAAATCAGTAACCAAAAACCTCCTAACAAACAAAAGTCCAGGACCAGATGGCTTCATGGATGAAATCTATAAAAGATTTGGGACGCCTGGGTGGCTCAGTCAGTTAAGCATCTGCCTTCAGCTCAGGTCATGATCCCAGGGTCCTGGGATTGAGTCCTGCATCGGGCTCCCTGCTCCGCGGGGAGCCTGCTTCTCCCTCTGCTTCTGCCTTTCTCTCTCTCTATCTCTCATGAATAAATAAATAAAATCTTAAAAAAAAAAAAAGAAATCTATAAAAGATTTAAAGAAAAATTAGGGCAACCCCTTCGGGTCCTCTCCCTCCTTGGGAGATTTTACTATCACTTTGCTATCGCTCAATAAATCTTGCTTTGCTGCCCACTAAAGGAAGGGAGGGAGGGAGGGAGGGAAGGAGAAAAGAGAAGAAAAGAAGAAAGAAAGAAGAGAGAGAGAAAAAGAAAGAAGAAGGAAGGAAAAGAGAAGAGAAAAGAAGAAGAAAAAGAAAAACTAATACTGGGGCACCCGGCTGGCCCAGTTGGTGGAGCACGTGACTCTTGATCTCAGGGTCGTGAGTTCAGGCCTCACGTTGGGCATAAAGCTTACTTAAATAAAAATACAATTTAAAGAAAAATTAATACTGATCCTTCTCAAACCCTTGGAATCTCCTTTTTCAAGGCCAGTATTACCATGATGATAAAACCAGACAAGGAGGCCACAAGAAAACTACAGACCAATATCCCTGATAAACATAGATGCAAAAGTCCTCAACAAAATATTCACAAGCTGACTTGAACAGTACATTAAAAGGCTCATACACCATGATCAAATGGGATTTATTCCAGGAATGCAAGGATGGCTGAACTTCCATAAAGCAAGCAACATCATACACCACAGTAACAAAGTGAAGGATAAGAATCATATGATCATCGCAATAGATGCAGAAAAAGCATTTGACAAAATTCAACATCCATTTATGATATTAAAAAAAAGGTCAATAAAGTATAGAGACCATGTACTTCAATATAAAAAGGCTATATATGACAAGCCCATAGCTAACATCATTAATGGTGAAAAGCAGAAAGCTTTTCCTCTAAGATCAGAAACAAGACAAGGATGCCCACTCTCACCACTTTTATTCAATATAATATTAGAATCCTAGCCAGAGCAATTAGGCTAGAAAAGGAAATAAAACACATCCAAATTGGAAAGAAAGAAGTAAAACCGTCACTATTTATAGATGACATGATACTATATATAAGAAATAAACACTACCAAAAAACTATTAGAACAAATAAATTTAAACAAGTTACAGGATATAAAATCAATACACAAAACTCTGTTGTGTTTCTATAATACTAATGAATAATCAGAAGAGAAATTAAGAAAATCCCATTTATAATTACATCAAAAAGAATAAAATACCTAGGAATAAATTTAACCAAGGAGATGAAAGACCTCTACACTGAAAACTAGGACACTGATGAAAGAAATTGAAGAAGACACAAATAAATGGAAAAATAGTCTGTGTTCATGAATTGGAAGAATTAATATTGTTAAAATGTCCATACTACCCAAAGCAATGTACAGATTGGATACAATCTGTATCAAAATTCCAATGGTATTTTTCACAGAAATAGAACAAACAATTCTAAAATTTGTATGGAACCACAAAGACCCCAAATAGCCAAGGCAAATGGCTTCTCAAACCCTTGGAATCTCCTTTTTCAAGGCCAGTATTACCATGATGATAAAACCAGACAAGGAGGCCACAAGAAAACTACAGACCAATATCCCTGATAAACATAGATGCAAAAGTCTTCAACAAAATATTCACAAGCTGACTTAAACAGTACATTAAAATGATCAAATGGGGTTTATTAGAAAGATTTTCTAATTTTAGAAATTTAAAAATTTCTAATATTAGAATATTAGAAAGAACAACAAAGCTGGAGGCATCACATTGTCTTATTTCAAACTATATTACAAAGTTATACTGATCAAAACAGTACAGTATTGCATAAAAACAGACTATAGAGGGGCGCCTGGGTGGGCTCAGTCGTTAAACGGCTGCCTTCAGCTCAGGTCATGATCCCAGGGTCCTGGGATCGAGCCCCACATCGGGCTCCCTGCTCGGCGGAGAGCCTGCTTCTCCCTCTCCGTCTGTCTGCTGCTCTGCCTACTTGTGCTCTGTGTTAAACAAATAAATAAAAATCTTTAAAAAAAAAAAAAAGACTATAGATCAATTGAACAGAATAGAGAGCCCAGAATAAACCCAATTTATGACACAGAGCCAGAAATATACAATGGGGAGAAGACAGTCTCTTTAGTAAGCAGCACTGGGAAAATTGAACAGCCATATCAAAAGAATGAAACTGGATCACTGTTTTACACCATACACAAAAATTAACTCAGATTTGAACATAAGCCCCGAAACCACAAAACTCCTAGAATAAAACAACAAAGGTAATAAGCAACTTGAGACTGCATTTGGTGTCAAAACCACAAAAAAAAATCACCAAAATCAAAGGCAACAAAACCAAAATTAAGTAGGACTACATCAAACCAAAGAACTACACAGCAAAGGAAACCAACAAAATTAAAAGGCAACCTATTGAATGGGAAAAAATATTTACAAAGATAATTCTGATAAGGTGTTAATATCCAAAATATAAAAGGACTCCTATAACTCAATAGCAAAACAAACAAAAATCCCCCAACCATCTAATCAATATGAGCAAGGGATCTGAATAGACATTTTTCCAAAGACCTACAGATAGCCAATAGGTACATGAAAAGGTGCTTAATGTTACTAATCATCAGAGAAATGCAAATCAGAATCACAATGAGATATTACCTCACACCTGTTAGAATGGCTATTTTTCAAAAAGACAAATAGCAGGTGTTGGTGAGGATACGGGGAAAAGGGAATCCTTGTGCACTATTGGTGGGAATGTAAATTGGTACAGCCACTATGGAACAGTATGGAATTTAAAACTAGAACTGCCATATGATTTAGCAATTCCACTTCTGGGTAAGTATCTGAAGAAAATAAAAACACCAACCTCAGAAAATATATATATGCACCCCCACATTCATTGCAGCATTACTTAAAATAAGATTTGGAAGCACTGATGGATGAATGGATAAAGAAAATGTGGTGTGTATATACAGTGGAATATTATTCAGCCATGAAAAAGGAAGGAAAGAAGGGTATCTTGTCATTTGTGACATATGGACAGACCCTGAGGACATTATGCTAAGTGAAAAAGGTCAGGGAATGACAAATACCATATGATGTCACTTATAATGTAGAACCTTTAAATAAACAAATAAAAAGCTTATAGAGGACTCTGAGAAACAAACAGAATTCTAGAGGGGAGGGGGTGGGGGGATGGGCTAGCCTGGTGATGGGTATTAAGGAGGGCACATTCTGCATGGAGCACTGGGTGTTATACACAAACAATGAATCATGGAACACTACATCAAAAACTAATGATATAATGTATGGTGATTAACATAACAACAACAACAAAAAAGCTCATAGATACAGAGAACAGATTGAGGGTTTCCTCAATCTGGAGGAAGGCAAGTGGGGGGGTTGGGAAAGATGGAAATGAATGAATGTGGTTAAAAGTACAAACTTCCAGCTATTAAAAAAGTGAATCATGAGCATGTAATGTACAGCATGATGTCTATCGTTAACAATACTGTATTGTATATTTGAAAGTTGCTAAGAATAAATATTAAAAATTCTCATAAGAAAAAAATTTGTAAGAAAGAAAAATTTGTAACTATGTATTAACTAGACATACTGTGATCATTTTACAATGTATACAAATATGGAATTGTGGTACACCTAAAACTAATATGATGTAAATTTTATCTCTTTTTAAAAGTTAGGCACTATAAAGCTGGTAACTGCTGTTACTATTTAGAAAGCTGCAGACAGGACTCAAGGAGAGGCCATTTTCTGTTCCAGCATTTTCCCCAGGTTCTAAAGAGAGAAGACTGTTTTTATAAGAGGGAAAGGTCAACTCAGAAGGGCGGAGGATTGGGCGCCTGGGTGGCTCAGTTGGTTAAGCGACTGCCTTCGGCTCAGGTCATGATCCTGGAGTCCCAGGATCGAGTCCCACATTGGGCTCCCGGCTCAGCAGGGAGCCTGCTTCTCCCTCTGACCCTCCCCCTTCTCATGTGCTCTCTCTCTCTCTCAAATAAATAAAATCTTTTAAAAATATATATATAGGGAAAAAAAGAAGGGCAGAGGATTAGCAGGAACACTATTGGAAGGGCTTTACAATGAAAGAGTTGATCTGACCTCTGCAGTGACCAACATGTAAATGAGATATCAATTCAGAGAGATGCAAGAGGGCATTGTTGGTTCAGAAATTGACTAGATATTTTCAGCGGCACTTAAAGATTCCACTACCCCCAAGCTTCCAGCTCAGAAACAGCAAATCTCATGTTATGGGTCAACTCCCAATGGCTCCCTATGTGCAAGGTTGCAGAGAATTTGAACCTGTGTCCAGGTTTCAAGGAGCAGGGGACTGAGGCATTCATGATGTCAGACATATACTGCATATTTCATATCACTTCTGAACTAGCCTATTGATAGAAATATTTCAATAAGTAATATGGTATGTGAAGAAAAGGCCCTTCACATGCTGGAAAATTCTGGCCAGTGGGTTAGCCCCTGACAGAATGACTGTATTTAAAAACTCTAGTACACTGATGTTAACATCAGGAGGGAAAGGTTCTCTAGTGGTGTTCCACAGGCCTCTATCTTATGTCCTGTCCCAGCCAAAACTTTTATCCATGACTTAGAACAAGAGCATATATTCATCAGCATGTAGAGCTAAGAGAGGGATCCTCTATGATTAATTTTTAAAAAACTGAAGATCTGCTTGGGTTCTGTTCCTCTCTGGTGCTAGGGAGGAACCATGAATGCATCCTGAACTCAACACTTCTAATAATATCACCAGGAAGGGGAGTTGTGGGGAAAAGGATCCTGGGCTGATGGGCCAGGTCTTGCCTTTCCTTGAAGGAACTGAAAGCCTACACAGAGTGGCTACCTTCTGATACCGCAGCCTCTCTGGCATGGTGAATTATGGATGGCAGTGGTAGAGGAGTGGCAGGGCGGGGTCCACTGGTAGTTAGTGATAACTTCATGGCCATGCCCCTACGAGGGCCATCTCAGGATCAGGGTAGAGGCTGTGTTGACTGGGCCCAGCATCCTAGTGCATCAGGATGCTCTCCACAGTCTCCCTGCCCAAATGGCCACAAAGTGGCCAATGAGTTTATAAAGAGGACCAGAAGTACCGGAACACTAGGGGAGAGAACAGTTGCCCAATGAAAGCCACTGCCATGCAGCAGTGTCAAGGCTCAAGTGTGAACCACAGGCTGTGTTTGAGAAGCCTTCCTGTGCTGCTGAGGGTGTGTGCCCGCTGACAGCCCTCCCCGGAGGAGGAGAGAGACATGCTCTCTGAGAGAACAGAGGCGGCTGGTGTCACACGAGTCTGACTTTTCACGGCAATCATAAAAGCTTCCTCAGCCTTCAACTGACCCTCCCTATACTGCTGAAAGGGAGGAAATCACAGGTACCAAATCTTCCACAATAGTAAGCAAAGCAATTTCAGAGCAGCAACAGCATTCCTTTTTCCATACCTGCTAGGGCACTGACCAAGAAGTACGCTGTAGAAAAGAGCTTCTGGTTGCTGAGTGTATCCGCCAGGCCTGGACACCCGCCCTGTACTCCGTACCCCACCAAACATAGGAAAGCCATGACGTCCTGCTGCTGTAGGGGCTTCAGCTCCCCCAGTATTGCCAGTGGGGGCGACAGGCCGCTCACCACATCCTCACACTGCAGGGAGAGGAGAAAAGAGACAGACATAGTAAAGCCAGAGGCCAAGCTGAGCCTCTGCCCCACGACATGCAACCGCTTACCCTTCCACTATCTCACAAGAAAAGCAAAACCCTGCATTCTTTTCTGTTTTGAAATCACTAATCTCTCATAAGGAGAGAGTAAACAGCCTTGCCAGGTACTATTCTCTCAAAGAGAGGGGAGGACAGATGCAGGGAACTATGGATAGAACCTTCCAGGACAAGGCAGGGTCTGTCAGCTTGTACCAGGGACCAGGAATAGGTGACTACATGCAGAACTAAGGAAGGGAACATAAAGCATTGTCCCATCATGGTTCTCCAGCTTTTAACTTAGCACACCAGCCCCCAGCCACATTCCCAGCTGGGCCCAAGGCAGCCTCAGCCATCTACATTGGGCCTGCTGGGAGGTGGGTGGCCCTGCCAGTGAAGGCCACCTCAGCCAGCTCAGGACCACCTAGTGAGCTCGTCTCCATTGTAACCTCCACATCAGATGCATTCATAAACGAGCCCACCAGCCCACACCACCTGAGCAGCTTGCTCCTGCACCTGACAGGGCAGTTGATGTTCTTTCCAAAGGGGACTGGTCTGAGATTTCCCTCTTGGAAGGAGCTATTTTAGGAAGTATATAAATCAGTGGGCTTTTTGAAACATTTGTGTTCTCCCTGGGGCTAGCACACCCTTCTGTGAGCTTCACATCCTCCAGAACACCCCAGATCTCCTGGACTGTTGGGACTATTTCAACAATTGCAGGTTCCATCACTGGTAGCTAAACTCTTTTGGCACAAACCAATTGCAAGAGGGAAAAATAACTGAATGCTCTCTTGGAAACCATTAAGCACCGAATCAGAAAATCAGCGTTCAACAACTCTGAATAATAGAATAACAAAAAAAAAAAAAAACAATAAAACAAAAAGCTATCATACAAATCATCTTAATAGTGCCCCAGCCCCCTTAACAAAGGAGAGTACAAAGTCTGGCAGGTTGGCAGCTGGTGTGTCCTTCACCATTTGTACAAATAACAGTTAAGGAATTCAGCCTTCCCAGAAAATCCTTCTGCTACAAAACAGAAAAATATAAAGGCCTGCTTTTTAACCTATTCTAAATAGAATAAGTTGACTTATTGGACTCTACCACACAGCCCCCTTGTAGTGGGGTGGAATCATGGCCCCTCAAATATATGTTCACCTGGAACTTCAGAGTATGACCTTATTTGGAGTAAGAGTAAGAGTCTGCAGATATAATTGAGGTAAGGATCTCAAGATGAGATGCTCCTAGACTGGAGTGGGCCCCTATATCCAATGGTGAGTGTCCTTTAAGAGAAAAGGGGAGGACACTGACACAGAGGACAGAGGCATGGGGAGACAGAGACTGGAGCAGTGTGGCCACAAGCCAAGGAGCATCAGGAGCCACCAGAAGCTGGAAGAGGCAGGGAAGAGTTCTCCACCCCCCACCCCACCCCCGAGCCTGTGGGGGAAGCAGGGCCCTGCTGACATCTCAGCTCCAGACTTCTGGCCTCCAGAACGAACTCTAAGAGAATAAATTTCTGTTGTTCGAAGCCACAGAGTTTGTAGTAACTTGTTACAACAGCCCTTAGGGAACCAATCTACCCTTCAATTCCTGACATCAGCCACCTTTCTTCGGTTAGAACACTAAGGACCTGGGAGTAAGAAAAAAAGAAGCTTGAAGGTTTAAAGGAGGTGGGGACATTTCAAATACAATCTTATCCCAGCTCACGGCTTTATCGCAAGAGGTCTAGCCTGCCCACATCTCCCGGAAACCCAGGTGGAAACAGTCTCGAGAGGTCTCTGGTCTTACCACTTGCTCCAGGGCCATAAGTGACTCTTCGTCAGACAGGACCGCCTGGAAGACATTGTTCAGTGCTGTCTGCTGCTGTTCCAGCAGCCCCGCAAAGGGATGGAAGTTCCTCTCCAAGAGCAGAGTGGCTGTGAAGGCACAGAGTGCGCCCCGCGTCAGGACCGCCGTGCACGCCTCCAGACGGGGCACTCCCCTGAGCAGGGCCAGTCGTGGACCTCAAGCCAGGCCTCGAGCTGGCTACCGCCCTGTGCGTTTTCAACAACCAGAAACAAGGGGGACGAAAAGAGACAAGCGAGAGGGCTGCCCAGATCTGCTTCTGACTTCACTCTTTTGTTCTGATGACTCACTAAACATTATGTCTATTTTCTGGAAAAGTCTGATCAATTATTTAGACCCCTCTTTAGCATGATTTCTAGAGAAGTAAGTTATCCAGGCTGAATTACTAACCAGTCAGTGCTTTTACAGGGCTCCACGGCCATGGAAATCCAAAGGCCATTATTTTCCATGTTCTTTCTTCTAACACCATGCAGTTTTTTTTATCCTTTAATATTTAATGCTTGCTTCTCAAAGTCTGACACCCTGTTTTCATGGCAAATACAGCCATTCCACTTTTCCCACTCATTATTCTTCACCCATCCTGGAGAACAGGCACACAGGCCCATCTGGCTAGGTTATGCACATCCTCTGCAGGATGCTTGAGGCTTTCTCCTTAAATCTTTTTTTTTTTTTTAAGACACTGAAACACTTCTAGTAAATTAAGCCCAGTGGGGATTTAAAAGCAAGATTTGATAAACCACAGCTTTCATATGCAGGGATGCATACTAATACATAATGTACTACACCTCTGCTGATGGCAAATTCCATCACACAGCTGTCAGCCCCATGGAGAGAACAGGTCACATCAGTCCCTGACATATTCAAAAACTTCCCTATGAACACAGATGGGTCTTTGCCACGTCAGCCTAGAGAGAAGAGCTTTCCTGGTTGGTCTGGAGTCTGAGGGCACAAAGGCCAGGCTGCCCCCCATCCCACTCCTGTTTCACAGGCCCAGCCATCCCATTCCACCCCAGGCTGACTAGAATGGCCAACAGACAGGGTAGACTGGTGGAGAGGAAATTATAAGGAAGCTGCAGCCCACAACCTGTCTCGTCACTTCCCTGTAGCACAGTTCAAGGCTGCGGGGCCGCTCTGCTGTGGTTCTAACCCACAGCAGTGCTGAAACGGCAGCTGGAAGTCACACCCAATCATCCATCTCAAGGAAGCAGAGAATGGGGACGCCCCATCTTAAGATTGGGCCTTCCTTGCCATTTCTTCCAACACTGGCACTTTTGCTACAGAAACAGAAGCATCTTCTGGTTTGGGACTCACCAAAGCCCCATAGGTAAGAATCTTCTTATCCTCCCAGCCAGACCATATTCTGAGCTGCTCCTAGCTCTTTTTACCAAGCTCTTTCCTGATTGTGTGTTTCACCTTTTCCTTGCCTGTTTTCCTCTCCTGACATATACTGCGCTCCCCCACCCCCCCATACCACCACGAGAAAAGCCAATTTTTTAAAACACAACATGCTACGGAGAATAAAAGGAGCTGCTGCAGGCACGTCCCAGGTACTCCCCTCCTCCTCACCGGATGCCATGGCACTGCAGTGCTTCAAGCCATGTGGACAGAGAGCCCCCAAGAGAGCATTTCAAAATGCTGACAAAGCCTTGCCTGTGTTGGCAGTGAAGGCTGGAATATCACGAAACAGATGCAAATTTGGGGTTCCCTCTCTTTGTTGCTGACTAGCTATTTTTAGTGCAAGCCTATGGTTAAAATGAAAGAAAATGCCCTCTCAGTCCTCAGTCTTCCACCCCTTCCTCAAAACATGGCACCTAAGACCTGAGGTTCCCTAAGATCCCACTGAGGTGCATCCTGCTGAGTGGACTACGTCCAACTTGGAGGCACTGTCCTCTCTGTTCTCCATTAAGTCTCTAAGGAGTCCTTGATCATGAAGGCCAGCCACATCACCTCTTGCAGCGCAGTGCAAGTAGCCATCAGCTCACCACACCCCACCCTGCTGGCAATACCTTGTTTTAAAACACTCAATGGCCAATCCAGGGCAGATGGTCCCTGCCCAGCATCTGGCATGTCCCCAGATGCAAACTCTTGAAAGGGCAGAGGGTCCATGAAGACAGAACCACTTCTCTCGAGCTCAAAGCCACCATGCTTCCCTTGTAGGAGGCAGAATTCTGTAATGTGGGAGAAAAGGACAAGCCAGGCACAGGGTTAGCCGGGCCTTGTTAGCACACATCAGACCCAGCTTTACCTAATGGGGAAGGGGGGTAGAGGACACATGCACTCTGATCCCATAAACCCACTTCCTACACGTTAGGCTATTTGATGAAAACTCAGCCTCTTCCTATGGTTACAGGAGAAATGGCTGTTCTCGTCTCCAGTGTGTCCTCTCTGAAGAGTTAGGAAGCAGTCTTTCAAACGGAAGTATTTCCTTAGCCTAATTTGAACAGTTAAATAACAAAATTCAACTAAGTAAATTTTAAAGTGACACCATTTGGGGCCTGTGGTTTTGTTCTTAACAAAACCAAATCTTACACAACTCATCATGTATGAAACAAAAAATTTAAATGTGATTAATAAATTTGATTTGATTGAACTGATAATATTAAAGTATTATAATATATTTAAGTATACAAGTGGTATGTAGTTGAATTTTTAAAGTCTTAACTTTTCATTAGTAAATCAAATAATACAGAATAAAAAATGAACTTCTGCAATTGTATGAATGAATCTTACAAACACGTTGAGTGGGAGAAAACAGACAAATGAATACATTCTTCATGAATCTATATGAAGGCAAAACTAGTCTTTTTAAAACAGCTTATCTGTTTAGATATACTGACATATTTATAGACAGAACAATATGTCTAGGATTTGTTTCAAAATAATTGAGTAGGGTGGAGTGAGGTGGTAAAGTTACAGATGAAACATGAATCACCCTAGTTATTAAAGCTGGATGGCAGGTACATAGGAGTTCATTGTATTATTATCTCTACTTTTGAACATGTATGAAATTTTCCATAATAAAGTTTTTTTAAATAAAAAATGTTTCCTTAAATACTTCCATAGTTAAGAACCCAACTAAGGTAACAGCTATTATGTAATAATAATGTCCTTAATAAGCCAAAACAGTAAGTGAACTTGTGAATTAGGGTTCTTTTTAAAAAGCTTCTAATTGGGGCGCCTGGGTGGCTCAGTCATCAAGTGTCTGCCTTCGGCTCAGGTCATGATCCCAGGGTCCTGGGATGGAGCCCCGCATCGGGCTCCCTGCTTGGCAGGAAGCCTGCCTCTCCCTCTCCCTCTGTTTGTGTTCCCTCTCTCGCTGTCTCTCTCTCTGTCAAATAAATAAAATCTTAAAAAAATAATAATAAAATGCTTCTAACTAATAATTTGTGTAGTTAAGCACAGGCTATGGAATAAAAATGTGGAAGGCATGAGGATTAGCACATATTTTTATTTGTGAGCACAAATGATATAAAAGATCAAATAGCTGTCTAAAGACGAAGGAAGGGCGCCTAGGTGGCTCAGTTGGTTAAGCGACTGCCTTCGGCTCAGGTCATGATCCTGGAGTCCCGGGATCGAGTCCCGCATCGGACTCCCTGCTCGGCGGGGAGTCTGCTTCTCCCTCTGACCCTCCTCCCTCTCATGCTCTCTGTCTCTCATTCTCTCTCTCTCAAATAAATAAATAAAATCTTAAAAAAAAAAAAAAAGACGAAGGAAATAGTCCATTTACTCACTCATGACCCACGCTCACTGGGCATCCAGAACAGCCCTGGCTCACTTTGCCCTTTGCACCAGGGACTGAGGCAGATGAGTGTGAACCAGCCCTCAGTTGATAACTTTGCTCTAGGACAGCCACCGTGACAATTAACATCGTCTCAAATCCTGCCAAGAGCTGGGCAGGGCCGCCAACTGGTATTTTAGGAATCCCTGGCACCAGCTCCACTCTTGCCCATACACATGCATGGGCCCCTGAGGACGCTGCCAATTCTGTCATTCTCTTCAGTGTCAGGCACTGTGCTAGGAGCCAGTGACACAAAGTGACTACAGTCCAGGCCTCGACAAGTATGTTACGAGTGGGGACAGAGGTAACATAGGTGGTGTGGGAGGAGGTAGACAGGTCCCTGAAGCCAGAGCGAGAACTAGAAAACGTTTCTTGGATGAAGCAGTGTCTAAGGAACCCCCTAAAGTTTCGGTAGGAATTAGGCAAAGAGGCAGAGAGCACGCAGGCCATCATGGAACTCAGGGATAAGAGGTGACAGGACTGTCCCCAGGCGGGGTTAACTGGCGACAGCTGCAGCAGCTGGAGGTTAGGAGGAAGGCCGGACAAATCCTGGGGCTGGGTCACAACGCACCTGAAGTGCCGACTTTCTCTTGGGACAAAGGGAGTCTCAGAAGGGTGTTTAAGCAGATGTGTGAAGTGACCAAATTTTTATTTTTAAAGAATCACATCAGCTATACTGCTAGGATGGAACAGATGGGGAAAGGTTCAGAGAAGCAGGCGAGCCAATTAAGAGTGTGCAGCGGGACCCAGTAGGGAGATGCTTTCAGGGCCAATGGACCAGCCGAGAAGGGCACAGGCCCAGGCAGGGTGGGGAGCACAGGCTCCTGTCCACAGGACATCCGATCAGAAGGACACGCTGGAAGGACGCTGGCGTAATGCCTGATTATACAAAGCACACGGCGAAAGTGCAAGACCATAAAGTGATGTTTCTGATTGGCTGTAAGAAGGAGCTGTTGGTGAAGGAAGGGGTCATGGCTGAGAGAATCTCTGGGTGAGGACAGGCCGCACAGGTGCCTCCGCCAAGGGACACAGGGAGTCAGCCTCTGCTTAAACTTTCAGAGGACAAACAGGATTGTTGTCACGTGTATTCCCTCCCAGAAGGTGGGAGGAGACACTGGGCAGCCTCTGAAGGGCCCTTCTGGCCCCTGCAGGTCTGTTTATGAAGCCAGATCAGAACATTCTGTGGCAAGAGCAACAGAAAACACAGAAGGGAAAATGGGAAAAAAGCAGAACTGGCTTAAGAATCAGGCAGTGAGTCACATGCAATGTCAGCCTGGCCACCAGGCTGCACAGGCATGACAGTCAGCAGTAGGAAAGAGCAATGGAGCGGGGCTTCCTAGGCCAGGGCATGGGAAGGGAGCCAGAAGAACCTCCAGAATTCCCCCCTGGGCACCTCTTCTCCACAGCACAAAGAGGAATTTATTTTCAAAGACAGCAGAAGCCAGCCAAGATAAAAGGCTTGAAATTGAAATGCAAACAGGAGCCACACCACACCAGGCTATGTCTTTCCAACCCCGTCTGAGAAAAGAGAGGCTCCCCATGGGAGTGACAGGTGCCCCCGACAGGGCTGCAAGCAGAGCAGGACGTGGCCACCTCCTCGGAGAGACAGGGAGGGGTTCCCCGCAGGGGCCACAGCCTTGAGTGGCAGCCCCAGGCTGGTCCCCAGCCACCAAAGGTCCTCAGAGCACTCCTGGGCAGCCTCGGGCGCAGGCCACGCTTTCAAGAGGCTTATAAAAGTGTGGACAGGGCGCCTGGGTGGCTCAGTTGGTTGGGCGACTGCCTTCGGCTCAGGTCATGATCCTGGAGTCCCTGGATCGAGTCCCGCATCGGGCTCCCTGCTCGGCAGGGAGTCTGCTTCTCCCTCTGACCCTCCCCCCTCTCATGTGCTTGCTCTCTCTCATTCTCTCTCTCTCTCAAATAAATAAATAAAAATCTTTAAAAAAAAAAAAAAGTGTGGACAGCATAACCAGGCCTAAACATCTTAGTCTGGAGTCATGTACATGCATGTGGTAACATGCTGATAACAAAAACAGGAGGGACAACTGAATCCTCTTAATAATCCTCTTAATAATCCTCACAGAAGTCTTCCAAAGAGCCAGAATAAAATAATGCCGACGACACAAATTTGGAACCGTGGCCTAAAGCCTGTAGGTCATGATTCTTGATATTCCTGGCATTTCATGTGCCCCTGACCAACCTCTCCAGACCAGCTTCTTCAAACTGACAGCCTCACTCTTCGTCACCTCCATGAAAGGCAGGCTGCTCCACGTGGGAAAAGAAAGAGGGAGTCTCTGCCACGGCATCCCATGCCTCACATGGCCCAGGAGCTTGTGACTGTCCCGTGGGGACGGTCCACGTTCTGAGCATCTGTAGTTGTGGCTCTATGGCATGGTGACCCCATGTAGGCCAAGTGCACACAAAAGGCTGACTCATTTAAAACCTTCTCATTATGGAAAAGGTGAAATGGCACAAGAATAGAGCAGTATAATGAACCTCCTCCACATACCCACTGACCAGCACCGATGTCCTCCCAACTCAGCCCACCTGCCCCCCGTGTCCCGGGACACCCCCACGCTTCCCCTCTCTTTCCTCTAATACCCAGAGCGGAAGGCAGCACTCACCGAACTGGCCGTCCAGTTTCACATACAACTCGATGACGCCATAGGCGAGGGCGGTGGGAGCGGGGATCTCCAGCACCACGTTGGTGTCCTTGACGATGTTCCCATCCTCCTTTGCGGACACCTGTGAGTGAGAGTACATGATGCCACCTGTGTGCTCAGCCTCCCCCAGGCTTCTCTCTGCCTCCCCACCGCGGTCGGCCTAGGGCCTTGAACACGAGGGGCATTAGGCAAATGCCCAAAGGATGGAGTAGAAAAGAGAAGCCGGCCGGCAGACGTAAGGATTTTATCCTTGTGGGCCTCATGATGTAGTGCACACATTGGGAAGTCAATGAGCAAACTTCAGTGGGGACACAAAAGCGGGATTCCAGAGTGTGGGCAACAGTGAGGCTAGGTCTATGGCACTGAATACAGAAGATAAATAGGGTAACTTCTCACTTCCCTCACAAAGGATCAGGGTAACCACTTCAACATCCCGGACAATGATGAAAATCCAAACAATGTCAAAGCCGGACTGGAAGAACTTAGCTAAGAGCAAGGAGCCCCCAAAAGGACATCATTCCAGACTCTTGTCGACAGCACATTGTGTGTTAAACAAATTCGGTGGGGGGGGGGGGGCGGAGGGAGGAGAGGTAAGGGTGAGAGGAGGATTGCCAGGAAATGCCAAGCAGTCAGGCCCCATAGGTCTCTCCTTCCAACACTGTTACAAATATGACCCTTTCCCATGACGGCCTAGGGAGAAGATCGTTGCCTAAACGCTGGAGATCAGAGACTCCTTTTAGCAACTTGATCCCGGTCGGTGTGAGGACAGCCAGCCTCCTGATTCCCAGGCAGGCGCCAGGCCTGCGGTGGGGAGTCCACCACGGGCAGAAACACCAGCAGGGCCAGCCAAGCTGTCTCCTGTCAGGCACCTTCCTCATCACTGCCCCAGGGAGAGTCCAGCTGCAGACCGGACCTCTGTCTCCACTTCCTTCCAAATACAACTTTCCTGGGTCCTCTAGCAAAAGCCAAAAGGCACCCCAGGAAGCAAATGTCTAAGAATAGGACATCAGGCACCATGGCAAGCTGTGGAGGAAACAGTCTGGGGTTGGTAGCCTCTTGTTCCACGGAAGTTGAGTACTGGCTCAGGGATCAGCGTGATAAGACTGTCTCTATTTTAATCCAGAAGCTTCTGTTTGTGTGTATATAGACACAAACACTGCTCTTTACCTTCCCGCACTCAGTCCACAAAGGATTCGAGGCAGTTGATCTCAAAGTAATCATTCGGAGACCCCTGGCTCCGAGGGGCTCTGGCGGAGACCTGTGCACGGACGCGGTCAGAACTCCTCTGACCCATTTTCTCCGGGGAAGCACATGACCAAGCCTGCGTGGCCCTTCTGAGGGCCCTGTAGCCCTGACCTCGGGTCTGCTTCGGGAAAGGGTCCAACCAGGGATGGTCCAGCGAGAGCCAACCCTGCGCACCTCTCCCCCGGGGTGGCAGCGGGCGAGCCGAGAGCCGCACGGCCGGGACAGCGCCCACCTGAGGGGCCGCTACCCCCAGGGAAGGCGGCACCCACGGCTTTCCGCAATTCTGAACTTCGAACGAGCAGTGAGCCAAGCCAGACGACCCCGAACGTTTCAGGTACATGAGCCAATAAATTATTTCTCGTTCAAGCCAATTTGAGGTGGATTTCTATTGGCTCACTACAGAAGAGTCCGGACAAATGAAGACACCCCCAAAGAGGCCCCTGCCCCCTGCCTCGAGGACGGGGACCAGAGAGGCCACCGGGCCCGCGCGCCTGCGCGCACCTGCACCGTCTTGGTCTGGATCCCCACCACGCCGCCGCACCTCTCCTCGATCTGAACGCGCTCCGATATCACACACGGCTGTGTCGTCACTATCTTCTGTGTCAGGACACACAGGACCTCATTCTTCCTCTCCAGCACCTGCTGCAGCATGGGGTCCCTCAGATTTATCGCTCTGGAAAAGAAAACTGGCCGTAAGCGGCCTAGTGCCTCAGGGGACATTGAGCAGCATGGATTTTCTCCCCTCCCGCGGCTGAATAAACAGGTAGCCACCAGCATTGTTCATTTCCTGGCAATGACAGAGGGGGCAGTTCTCCCAGAAAGACATAAATCACACTTCCCAAGGCCACCCAGCACTTCCAGGCATCCAGAGAAAGGCTGCTGGGAGGAAAGGGCACCCCCTATCACACAGCAACCCAAAGGGTTGGGGGGCCTTGCACCCCGGGAGTGGGCTTGGTCATCTCATCACGGGAACGTGGGATTACTGTGGGGGGACGCTGACCAGTGGCTTCTCAAAGAGGAGAAAGGCACAAGCTTAACATACAAGTAGAAGGAAGAACCCAGAGTAGAATTAGAAAGGAACTTCCTAACCTCTCTGTCTGGGAAGGACGCATAATCTCTAAGAAGGACTTTAATGTCATTTTACAGATGCCGACGCTGAAGCCAGATAGACATGGCCTGCCCGGGGTCCCCCAGCAGGGACTTGGGGCTCCTGGGTGGCTACCCTGGAGAATTTCAAACACGAGCTAAATTTCCATCTACAGGAGAGGATTAGAAGTAAACAAATAACCCCTGTGGACCCCTCTGACGCTATCTGTCTACAGAACGGACAGGGAAAGAACCTAATTAGAATTGGTGTTGGCACAAGAACAACTGTAGTGTTCCTCTTGAGGTTTTGGGTTTTTTTTTTTTTAAGATTTTATTTATTTGAGAGAGAGAGTGGGTGAGGAACAGAGGGAGAGGGACAAGCAGACTCCATGCTCGGTGCATAGCCTGACCCGGGACTTGATCTCATGACCCTGAGATCATGACCCGAGCCAAAATCAGGAGTTGGGTACTCAACTGACTGAGCCACCCAGACACCTCCCCGCTCTTGATCTTTTTAAATAGACCAAGGCTAGTTACCTTAAAAAACTCAGCAGCACCTCTAACCACACACAGTGGAGGGCCACCCCCGACCTGGGACAAACACAGATTTGCCAGGGTTCAGAAAGTATCCCCAGAACAGGAGTGAGTAGTCGTAAGGTCCTGTCTCTGTGTGAAAAGCTGCCAGGTGTAAACTCCATCAATAGACAGACAAAATGATGAGACATTATTCAACCATAAGAAGGAATAATGTTCTGATGCATGCTACCTCATGAGCCAACCCTGAAGACGGTATGCTAAGTCAAATAAGCCAGGCAAAAAGGACAAATATTGGATGATTCTACTTATATGAAATACATAGACTAGGCAAATTCATAATGACAGAGTAGATTCAAGAAGGGGCTGGGGGGGTATTGGAGGAATGAGTTCTTGCTTGATGGCTAGACAGTTTCTGTTTGGGGGTGACAAAAAAGTTCTAGAAATAGATGGTGGTGATGGTTGCAAGAAAGCGTGAATGTACTTAGTGCCACTGAACTTACACTTAAAAGTGGTTAAAATGACAGATTTTATGTTATATATTTTTATTACAATTTAAAAAAATAGACACATGAATAACTGTTCAATCTCAGTTGTGTTCAAAGAAATGCAAATTATAGCAATGTTTCACACATATTAAATAAGTAATATGGGGCACCTGGCTGGCTCAGTCAGAGGACCATGAGACTCTTGACCATGGGGTCATGAGATTGAGCCCCACCTTGGGTATAGAGTTACTAAATAAATAAATAAATAAATCATGGGTTTATAAAAATAAATCGACAAAAACAATTTTTAAAAAGCTGTCCAGACACCCATTTCCAGGAAGGCATAGGAAACAGGGGCTTGGAGCTTGCCCACTGGGTTTCAAATCCCAGATCTGCCCTCCAGCTGGGTGAATCACTCCACCTCTGCACTTTGCCTTTCTTGTGGATAAACGGATGGTAACAATGCTCTCCTCATGGGGCTGTTGTAGAGTCTAGATGAAATGACATGCAGTGAGCACAGAGCTAAATGCCACACAAACTCCAGCAGGCTCCAGCTACCTTCTGGCGTTCTTTACTGAGGTCCCATATAGCCATATAAACTCCACTGGGTGTACCTGATGGGAATTATGAGTCATTTAATTGGGTTGGAGGCACTTTTTCACTCACTTGCTTGGAAACCTTCAATGACATGTGAACTAGGCCCTTCTGATGCTGAAGGCAATTTCAGCTTCTAGTAGATTCTTAAAAATCGCCTGCTTCGATTATAGTTCAGGTACTGACTGCAGCCCACATGAACACACACATCAGAAGGAGCAACTCCAATGCTAAATTATTTGCAAAGAAAAAATTTGGCCTCCGTTGCTTAAAACACTGACCTCCCTCCAGAGCCCCCATGCCAAACACCAGAAGGAGGAGGGTAAAAAGTCAACTGCAGGAATCTAACTTTCTTTTGCATCTGCCGGCAGGCCAGCCCTGAGACATGCCCCTGTGAGGCCTAGTGGCTCACCACACACCGGGAACAGAAGCTTGGCAGGCCACGGTCCCCCTCTAAGGCTATGACTCCGGTGACCGGGGAGGAGACAGTAAACACGGGTAAGACCCATGCAGGCCGACTCAGAAATTCTCCACTGGGCTACAGAAGCAGGGCTGTGAGGGCAGCCACTCCCCACCCAGGTGGCTGGGATTCTGCTTCCCAGAACAATGCGGCCACCTTTGGGAAGCCGGACACCAGACAAACCTAGTCATCTTCAGTTAGGAGAGGAGCCCTGTGTAGACAGAGGGGAAGCTAATTATGGGGAGAAAGGGATTGTTCATTTGACTTTTTGCAAAGCAACCTCAGAGGGATTTTTTCTCACCCCCTTCTCCTAGTGAACACCACCAGGCCCCAAGCAGTGCCAAGATGCAGAGCAGTCCGTGGGAGCCAGAACCTGGCCGTGGCCCTCCTCAGAACAGAAGTCTCTGTGCGCTGGGACTACCCTGGGGCCACCAAGGAAGGAAACCACCATATTTCAGTGTCATTCATTTACATTTATAATCCTGCATATTTCACGTACGCATTTAAAGAAGTCTATGGGTTCTTTCAGACTGCTACAGGGGTTCAAGGGAAAAAAAGTTTAAAACCCTAATTTAGGGGTTTCATAAATGAGGAACAAGGAGGCCCAGGAAGGTTGAAGACAGTAACCTTTTTTAAATTTTATTTATTTATTTGACAGAGAGATTGAGAGAGAGAGAGGGAACACAAGCAGGGGGAGCAGCAGGCAGAGGGACAGGGAGAAGCAGGCTCCCCGCTGAGCAGGGAGCCCAGTGCAGGGCTTGATCCCAGGACTCCGGGATCATGACCTGAGCCGAAGGCAGACGCTTAACCAACTGAGCCACCCAGGCGCCCGAAGACAGTAACCTTTCTTAAAGCCCCACCCAGCCACGGCAGACCCACCGCGGCTGTCTTGCTCCTCTGGCGGAGGGCACTGTCTGGCTGTACCAGGAATGTGACCTTCACCTGTAGTGAAATCTTGTACTACTAGGTCCATTCCCACATATAAATATCTTGCCTGTCTAGCTAGACCCATGGCTGGGGCTGGAAGTGGGGATTATGCCCAAGCCCTCCAGGAATCCTCTTCAGAATCTCTCTGCCTGCCCGTCCTCCCTGACCCCATTGCCTGATGGCTGCAGCCATGTGCCCTTAGAAAATCTTCCCCACACTGTCCTGATTAGTTCCACCTCCCTGGGCCCTGTTAAGAGCAACTGAACAACACGGACAGAATGTCTTCAGAAAGAGACAGAAGACACTATTCACAGTAGTTACCTCTTGAGCAGGGAACTAGATAGCTAGAAGATCAGAGGAGGAGACTCTTTACCTTTTCTCTTTTGATTGTTGACATTTAAACCATGTGAACGTATCGATTATTCAAAAAAATTTATTTTTAGAAGCACGTGGGTGTCTCAGTCAGTTAAGCGTCTGCCTTTAGCTCAGGTCATGCTCCCCACCTTGGGCTCCCTTTTTCAAATAAATAAAATCTTTTAATAAAATTTATTATTAAAAAAAGACCTCTGGACAAACCGTAAGCTCCTGGAGGATGGAGAACCCTGCTCCTTTTATTGGTCTCTATGTCTGTACTTTCCACCTAGGCGATGGATAAATGAATAACTTATTATATAAATTCTAAAAGGCATGGTTGGAATAAATCTCCCTCCCCTACCAGGACTAAATCAAGAAGAAATAGAAAATCTGAACACACCTATTACAAGTAAGGAGATTGAATCAGTATTAAAAACCTCCCAACAAACAAAAGCCCAGGACCAGACTGCTTCCATGGTGAACTCCACCAAATATTCAAAAAACAATTAATTAATCCTTCTCAAAAATGCTTCCAAAAAAATAGAAGAGGAGGTGATGCTTCCAAACTCCTTTTATGAGACCAGCATTACCCTGATGATACAAAAACCAGACAAGGAGGCCACAAAAAAAGTGAGTTATAGGCCAATATCCCTGATTAACGCAGACACAAAATCCTCAACAAAATATAAGCAAGTCAAATTCAACAATGTATTAAAAGGAGAATATACCATGATCAAGTGGGATTTACTCCAGGGATTCAAGGCTGGTTCAACATCTGCAAATCAATCAGTATGCTCTACGATATTAATAAAATGAAGGATAAAAATCATATGACCATCTCAATAGATGCAGAAAAAGCAGAAAAGTCAACATCCATTTATGATAAAAACTCTCAACAAAGTAGGTATAGAGGGAACATACCTCAGTATAATAAGGCCACGTATAGCAAGCCCACAGCTAACATCATACTCAACAGTGAAAATGTGAAAGGTTTTCCTCTAAGATCAGAACAAGACAAGGATGCCCACTCTCACCACTTTTATTCAACATAGTATTGGAAGTCCTAGCTGGACTTCGACAAGAAAAGGAGATAAGGGGCACCTGGGTGGCTCAGTTGGTTAAGCGTCTGCCTTCGGCTCAGGTCATGATCCCAGGGTCCTGGGATAGAGTCCCACATCTGGCTCCCTGCTCAGCCAGGAGCCTGCTTCTCCCTCTCCTCCCCACTTTCTCTCTGTCACAATCTCTGTCACTATCTGTCTCTCTCCCTCAAATAAATAAATAAAATCTCTTAAAAGACTTTTTTTAAAAAAGAAAAGGAAATAAAACCTTCCAAATCAGGGAAGAAAAACTGTCACTATTTGCATATGACATATTACATATAGGAAACCCTAAACACTCCACGAAAAAACTGTTAGAATAAACAAATTCAGTAAAGTTGCAGGACACAAAAGCAATATATAAAAATCTGTTGCATTTCTTTATATTAGTAACAAATAATCAAAAGAGAAATTAAGAAAGCAATACCATTTATAATTATGCAAAAAGAATAAAATACCTAGGAATAAATTTACCCAAGGAGCTGAAAGACCTGTACACTGAGAACTATAGGATACTGATGAAAGAAAATGAAGACACAAATAAATGGAAAGATAGTCTTTGCTCGTGGATTGGAATAACTAATATTGTTAAAATGTCCATATGGCCCGAAACAATCTATAGCTTCAATGTAATCCTATCAAAATCCCAATGGCATTCTTCACAGAGCTAGAACAAACAATCCTAAAATTTGTAGGGAACCACAGAAGACCCTGAATAGTCAAAGCAATCTTGAGAAAGAACAACAAAGTTAGAGTCATCATACTCTCTTATTTCAAACTGTATTACAAAGCTATGGAATCAAAACAGTATGGTCTTGGCATAAGAACATACCCATACATCATTGGAACAGAATACAGAGCCCAGAAATAAACCCACGCGCATATGGTGAGTTAGTTTATGACAAAGCAGCCAAGGACATACAATGGAGAAAGTACTGTCTCAATAAATAGTGTTGGGAAAACTTAACAACCACATGCAAAAGAACAAAACTGAACCACTATCTTACACCATCCACAAAAATTGACTCAAAGTGGGTTAAAGACTTGAATGTTACACCTGAAACCATAAAACTCCTAGAAGAAAGCAATTGGGTGATAAATTCCTTAACATTGGTCTTGGCAATGATTTTTTTAATCTGACCCCAAAAGCAAAAAAATTCCTTAACATTGGTCTTGGCAATGATTTTTTTAATCTGACCCCAAAAGCAAAAGCAACAAAAGTAAAAACAAACAAGTGGGACCAATCACTAAACCACTTCTGCACAGCAAAGGAAACCATCAATAAAATGAAAAGACAACCTACTGAATGGGAGAAGACATTTACAAACCATATATCTGATAAGGGGTTAATATCCAAAATATATAAGGAACTCATAAAACTCAACAGCAGAAAAACAATCCAATTAAAAAATGGGCAGAGGATCTGAATAGACATTTTTCCAAAGAAGATATACTGATGGCCAATGGGTACGTGCAAAGGTGCTCGACATCACTCATCATCAGGGAAATGCAAATCAAAACCACAATGAGATATCACCTCATACCTGTTAGAATGGCTACTTTCAAAAAGACAAGAAATAACAAATGGTGGTGAGGATGTGAAGAGAACCTGTGTACTGTTGGTGGGAATGTAAATTGGTGCAGCCACTATGAAAAAAAATCACATGGAGATCTCTCAAAAATTTAAAAATAGAACCACCATATGATCCAGCAATTCCATTTCTGAGTATTTATCTAAAGAAAACAAAAACACTTACTTGAGAAGATATACCCACCCCCAATTCAGTGCAGCATCACTTACAACAGCCAAGATTTAGAAATAACCTAAGTGTTCACCAATGAACGAATGGATAAAGAAAATGTGGTATATACATACAGTGGAATTTTATTCAGCCATAAAAAAGAATTAAATCATGCCATTGGCGACAACATGGATGGACCTTAAGGATATTGTGCTAAGTGAAATAAGTCAGACTTAGAAAGACAAATACAGTAGATCTCGTATATGGAATTCAGAAAAACAAACAAAAAACAGAACTCATAGATACAGAGAACAGATTGGTGGTTGCCAAAGGTGAGGGTTGGGGGTGGCTAAAATGGGTGAAGTGGGTCAAAGGGTACAAAATTCCAGTTATAAGTAAGTCATGAGGATGTAATATACAGCATGGTGACTACAGTTAATAATACTGTACAGCGGGTGCCTGGGTGGCTCAGTCGTTAAGCGACTGCCTTCAGCTCAGGTCATGATCCCAGGGTCCTGGGATCGAGCCCCATGTTGGGCTCCCTGCTCCGCGGGAAGCCTGCTTCTCCCTCTCCCACGCCCCCTGCTTGTGTTCCTGCTCTCGTTATCTGTCAAATAAATAAATAAAATATATTTTTTAAAATAAAATTTTTTAAAAAGTACTATACAGCAGCTCCCTTTTATGTGTGGTCTCAATTACCCATGGTCAACCATGGTCTGGAAGCAGATGACCCTCCTTTTGATGAATCATCAGGTCAATAAGAGCCTTACACTACATCACAGTACCTACATCATTTACCTCACCTCACCTCATCACATAGGCATTTTATAATCTCACATCATCATCATCATTATCAGAAGGATGAGTATGGTACATAAGATATTTTGAGAGAGAGAGACCAAATTCACATAACTTTTATTATAGTACACTGTTAGAATTGTTCTACTTTATTATTATTCTTATTAATTTCTTACTAGGCTTAATTTGGAAGTTAAACTTTATCTTAAGTTTAACTTAAACTTATCTTATTAAGATAAACTTATCTTAATCTTATAACTTAACTTTATAAAGTTAAACTTTATCTATATATGAAAAAAATGTATTATGCACAGGGTTAGGTATTATCCATGGTTTCAAGCATCCACTGGGGTCTTGGAACATATCCCCCATGGGAAGGGGGGACTACTATATTGCATATTTGGAAGTTGCTAGAAGAATAAATCTTAAAATTCTCATCACGAGAAAGTAAAATATTTGTAATTACATATGGTGACAGATGTTATATATTACAGTGATCATTTAGCAATGTATACAAATACTGAATCATTACATTGTACAGCTGAAACTAATATAATGTGATGTGTCAATTATACCTCAATTAAAAAAAAATGATCCCTTCCCCAGACCGGCCAGGAATCAATGTCCACAGGAGGAAGGAGGCAGAAGCTCTCCCCTAAGAAAATGAACAGCCAGATGTTCTTTGTCCTCTTCACACATATTTTTAAGGACAGCCCAAGGTGCTTTTCTCTTCTTGGGGGACAACAATATGAAAGCAAGAACAGAAGACCACCAAGATGCAGACATCATATAATCAATCTGAAAGGGTTAGACCTAAGGCACACACCTGGAGGTGAGTGAAGGTGGTAACACTGAATGGGGAGAAGAGTGCCCGTTCCTCACCCTCACTCAGTGCACTTGTTGGACATCCTCCCTCTTGCTCCCGTTCTCCTGTGGGATCATCCTCCTTCTTTCTAAAGATTTATTTATTTTATTTGACAGAGCGAGCGAGAGAGAACCCGCATAAGCTGGGGAGGGGCAGAGGGGGAGAGAAAGAGAATCTCAAGCAGGCTCCATACTCCGCACAGAGCCCAACGCGGGGCTGGATCCCAAGATGCTGAGATCATGACCTGAACCAAAACCAAAAGTTGGAAGTTCAACCAACTGAGCCATCCAGGCGCCCCAAAGATTTTATTTATTTATTTGTTTGTTTGTTTGTTTGTTTGTTTATGAGAGAGGGAGAGCATGTGTGCAAGCCGGGGAGGGGCAGAGGGAGAGAGAGAATCTGAAGCAGGCTCCATGCTGAGCACAGAGGCCCCCGCAGGGCTGGATCTCAGGACCCCGAGATCATGACCTGAACCGAAATTAAGAGTCAGACGCTCAATGACTGAGCCCCCAGGCACCACAGGATCATCCTGCTCCCATGTACCTGGCCGCTCCGTGGGCCGCAAACCCCTGCAGTGCTTCTGGAGCTGGTCCCCAGCTTTATCTCCCACGCGCCAGGTTGCTACCTTCTGAGCCTCGGTCTGCATACCTGGAAACCAAGAACTGGCTATGGGGCTTCTGTTTAGTGAGGCCTTACACATGGGGGCCATACAGTCCGCACTTCCTTTCATCCACTACTGGCAGGGAGAATGCTGCCCAGGCTGGTCAAAGACATGCCCACAACTTTCAGGGGGCTTCGTGAGGTGAGCCCTCAGCCAGGAGGCGGACCCTCAAAGCCGTTAAGAAATGGCCTTACAGACACCCAATGGGTCGGGGAGCCCAGGGAAGGAACAGGCGGGGAAGGTGGGAGGGGAGTGAGGCTCCGAGCCGGCGCAGCGGCTGGGGACCAGGGCAGCCAGCAGGAAGACAGGCTCCTCTCCTAAGGCACCTAATAGTTCCCCAGCCCAGCCCCAATGAAGCTGCCTCCTCTCCCAGGCTGAAGCTTTACCTTGAATTCTATCTCGAAGGCTTTGAAAGCCAAAATGCAAATTCAGAGAGAAGAAATCCAGAGAAGGCTTTTACAACTCTAATAATATCCAAAAGAAGGAGGGAAGCAGCTTTCTTTTCTAAAGCACAAATGCAGTCCCCAGGATCCCTCCTACAGAGACGAGGGGAAGGCATGCTTTCTCATGCAGACCACTCCCCCAAAACTCATTCATTCAACTCCACAAACAGCTCAGTCCTATTATGACCCAGGCACTGGGCTAGACGCTGGTGATTGCTCAGCAAACAAGACCAAGGCAGTCACTGTTGCCACAATCCCCCTGTGTAACGGCCCTTGATAATAACAGACCCTACAGGAATAGGGTTTCCGATGGCATTCTCATAAGGCCCTCAAAAAGCAGGCGACATCACGAGAGTAGGAAACCTCAGCTTTTATCCACTCTGCTAAAGAGAAATGATAAAACTACAAGGGCCCCGGGGTTCCTAGTTTTGGGGTGGAAAACCAGTTGCATCTCGAGTATCCCATCGGATGAACCCATTAGCAAGGGCTGCCCACCTGTAGGGAAAAGGATTCCAAGGCTGAGTCTAGGCCAGGCCCAAGGCAGTGAGGAGCAAGAAAGCCACGACTGATTGGCAACGTCTGCAGAGGCCTGAGAAGGCAATGGAGACTGCCTCTCACCCCCCACCCCCGCCCCGAGGTTACAGACGCACCTGAATCACACGGCACGTTAGTGACACAGCCAAAATCAGGACACACAGCTGCTTTTTTTTTTTTTTTAAGATTTTATTTATTTGACAGAGAGAGAGATAGCGAGAGCAGGAACACAAGCAGGGGGAGTGGGAGAGGGAGAAGCAGGCTTCCCGCCAAGCAGGGAGCCCGATGTGGGACTCGATCCCGGGACTCTGGGATCATGACCTGAGCCGAAGGCAGATGCTTAACGACTGAGCCACCCAGGCGCCCAGCTGCTTTCTTCTATAATTCTATTTTAATTCCAGTATAATTACAAAAAATCCTAAAAGGGATATGGAACCACACAAGACCCCAAATAGCCAAAGCAATTTGGAAAAAGGAAAGCAAAGCCGGAGGCTGGAGGCATCACCATTCCAGACTTAAGCTATCTTACAAAGCTGTCGTGATCAAGACAGCATGGTACTGGCAGAAAAACAGACACATAGATCAACAGAACAGAACAGAGAGCCCAGAAATAAACCCATGATGACGTGGTCAGTTAATTTGCGACAAAGCAGGAAAGAATATGCAATGGGAAAAAGACAGTCTCTTCAACAAATGCTGTTGGGAAAACCGGGACAGCCACATGCAGAAGAATGAAACTGGACCATTTCCTTACACCACACACAAAAATAGACTCGAAATGGGTGAAAGACCTAAATGTGAGACCCGACGCCATAAAAATCCTAGAAGAGAGCACAGGCAGTAATGTCTCTGACATCTGCTGTAGCAACATTTTTCTAAATGTGTCCCCTGAGGCCAGGGAAATAAGAGCAAAAATAAAACTAGTGGGATTCCATCCGAGGGACACATGGCTTCTGACTCCTGGACCAGTGCTCTTTCCGCTGCACTGCTCTGAAAACTAATAACAAGAGGCACGGGGCACAGAGGCGCTCTGGAAAAAGGGCAGGATGGCCAGAGCCGGGAACAGACTGTGAACATTACAAAGATGCCAGAAGATGGTGGCTGGCCTCCAACTGCAAGAGTATTTAGCACGAATTACTAACCCACAGAACCATAGAAGCACACCAATGATTAAAGCCTTAGCAGTTTAGGTGTTTCTTTCAGAAAGTTGTGACGGATCGGCCAAAGCTGCAGCGAAAGAGGCGCGTGCTCCCAGGCCCGCTTGGGGCCACAAAGGCTGCTGACACAAGGCCCGCGCACACGGCTGGGGAGCTCAGCTCTGCTCTTCTGACAGGTCGCTGAGCAGCAAAGGTGGCTTCTCTTACCGGAGCCAACGTCCTCCAGCCTACAGATGCAGCAAAACCCCCACCGCGGCTGTGGCACGGGGCTAATTTCGGGCACCACCCCCTAAAATCCTGAAATGCAGATGCCGATGCTGCTTCCATCTGCCTGTTTACCCCCTCGAGGGGACACGCTTTGCCCTTCCAAGCCTGCATGCTCCCTGAGAGGGAAAGGGGGACAGGTAGCACCTCCGGGTGCTGCACTGGGCCCTCGGGGCCTGGAAGGTTCTGGCACCCTGAATGTGCTTCACCACTAGCTGCACACCCCAAGTTTGTTCAGGCTTGAGAGCCTGATGTCGGTGGACGGCAGGGGGAGAGCCAGCCCCACAGATGGGTCTTTCAGCCAAGTCTGGTCATTCCATTGCTCTTTTTTTTTTAAAGATTTTATTTTATTATTTATTTGAGAGAGAGAATGAGATAGAGAGCACATGAGAGTGGGGAGGGTCAGAGGGAGAAGCAGACTCCCTGCCGAGCAGGGAGCCCGATGCGGGACTCGATCCCAGGACTCCAGGATCATGACCTGAGCCGAAGGCACTCGCTTAACCAACTGAGCCACCCAGGCGCCCCATTCCATTGCTCTTAGCAGGGACTGCAGTAGGATGGTCCACTGTGACAATTCTGGGCCACTGAGACTTGAGGAAAACCTGCTGAGGATTCTCACAAGGTTTTTTCCTTCCTCTTAAAATGAGGTACACGGAAGAGACCGCTTTTCTGCCCCTAGGCCTTGTTGTCCGCAATGCAGCCATTTGGGGACCAACAGAAGTAGGCTACTGAGACGCACGATGCACAGAGGCTACCACGGGGGGGCTCCACAGAGCCACTGGATTGACCATCCACCATTCACTTGGGTTAAGGATGGCTCATCCCACCTCAAGATGATTCCTTATGTGAGGTTCTTTGCAACTAGAGACACCCTAACTGGCTCGTGAAGTTACTGTCACCTTATTCCACGGGGAGACAAGCAACACAGAGGGCTTATAAACCAATGACCCGAAGGCGCACAGCTAATAACGGCCAGGATCAGGATGCACATGAACGTGTCCATAGCGCACGTTTCCATCTTCCCTCTCCCTCCAAGGCCTCCACTGGGTGTTGCATACAGAAAGTACTAAATACATGCTTGTTAACAGACCAGCAGCCTTTCTGCTCCCCAAAGACTAGCAGCAGACCCTCTCGGACACTGGAGCAGTCACCCATGGGCTGGCTCCTCACCACCAAGCAAGAGACTCCATTTCAACCATGAAAGAAATTTCCCACACACCAGAGATACCAAACCCAAAGCAGGGGTCAGGAAATCTCTAGAAACCTGAACTACTGCACCCTGGGGCCTCTGGTGTAATCTAATGAGAAGGGCCTCGCTCTCTCTCTCTCACTTGGCTGTGACTTCAGGACTGTAAGTTGCCTGAAAAAAATAAAAATCAAGGCACAATGCTAACCCCCCATGATTACCAACATGACCAGGTACCCCCCCACACACCGAGACAGCTCCACCTCTGTTCACATTATAGTCTATAGGACACCTCATCCCACTCACATACAACCCAGGCAGAGAGAGGAAAAAACAACTGAGCAATCAGAGACGTTCAGCTTCCAGACAGACTAATCCGTTCGCTGCTACCAGTGGGTGAGACACGGCAGGTCTGCAAGATGAGAAACCAAGTGGAGCTGAGGCTGAGCTGAGTTCATGCAGGAGCCCTTGGGACATTCTTCTTTCCAAACTCTGTGCTTCAGCAGCTAGACTGGAAAAATTAGGTGTTTTGTGCACCTGGGCTTAAATCCTGAGTCCGGGCAAACTAATTAACGTCAGCAATTGAGGCTGCTCAGATGTAAAATGAAGATGCACCAGTGATGCGCTCAAGCGGACAGTGCTTACTACGCCTTAGGCACCGTGCAGGGCCACGGGTGAGCCAGACGATGTGCGGGGAGGAACACGCACATGGAAGCAGGCAGGTGCGACGTATGTTCCCCCGCAGAGTCACACTGGTTTGTGTCCTGATAGGGGAATCGTTGGGTGACGTGGCTCCTGAAGGCAGTGGGGCTAATCTGAGGAATTGGCCAGAAACAGAGGAGGTGAATGTGTGTGTGTTCTTCTGGGCACCTGTGTGGACGGGCGTGAAGGAGCTTTCAGACAAGGCCTGAAGGTGAGAAAGAGCTCCAACCCACTGCCTGCGGAGAACCCAGGGGGAGGGGGGACAGTGGGTACAGAGAGGAGGACATCTGCTAGGAGGCTCAGCGGACATCCACAGAAGAGATAGCAGAGGCCAGCACCAGGGAAGTGGTTGTGAGGCCAGGACCATGGGAACAGGTAAGAAAGATACGGAAGAGGTAGAGTCAACTAGCGAGAGACTAGGTATGGGAGAGAAGCTGAGGAAGGAGCCACGTCTGGTCCTAAGATTTCTGGCTGAAACAACTGGACTTAAGCCTCACCAGCCAGCACCTCAAAGGGAGTCAGGCCAAGAAGCAGGTTCAGAGAGAAGATGACAATTTCAGTGATGGCTACAGTCTATGTGTCAGACCCCGTGTGAAGAGCCCAGGTGGGACAAACATCTGCTCGTCTGAACTTGAACTTCGATCGTTCCAGGTAATCCAATTTTGCACACCACATCTCATCAATCTTAAAACTCGTATTTTTTTCACATCTTAACATCTGAAATCAGGATGTTTTAAAACTGACGGGTGACATGGTTTAATTGGCAGTGTTCTTTCTTAGTGATACGTAAAATAGCGGTGCATCTTACAATGGATGACATCTTGGATTTGATGAAATATGATAATGTCTACCAATCTTAGAAGAATACACTACTTGAATGTCTCTTGTTAGGACGTAAATCCTACCTAGTTCCAAAAAGATCTGAAGTAGCCTGTCAAAGTAAAGCTGATAGGACAGGTTGGGTTCTGCAAAAAAATAAAAACCACTCCCAGAATCAAATATTGGAAAGAATCCCCAGAACGCCCTTGTCTCCCACATGAGGGGTTATTTAGCTGGCCATGATTTACACTGTGGATAAAAATAACAGAAGGTCAAACAAACTTCCAGGAACCCCCAATCCTAAGAACTAAGACCAAAACCAGGACACAGAATAATTTGAAAAAAATAACAGTAAGTTCACCGACTTTCAGACAGCACAGAAATGGGTGTGGCCTGAGGTCTCAGAGAAGACATCTTTTATTTTTTCATTTTTATTTTTTATTTTATTTTTTATTTTATTTTTTATTTATTTATTTTTTTAAAGATTTTATTTATTTATCTGAGAGAGAGAATGGGAGACAGAGAGCATGAGAGGGGGGAGGGTCAGAGGGAGAAGCAGACTCCCCGCTGAGCAGGGAGCCCGATGCGGGACTCGATCCCGGGACTCCAGGATCATGACCTGAGCCGAAGGCAGTTGCCCAACCAACTGAGCCACCCAGGCGCCCATTTATTTATTTATTTTTTTTAAAGATTTTATTTATTTATTTGACAGAGAGAGAGAGAGAGAACAAGCAGGGGGCGCAGCAGAGGGAGAGGGAGAAGCAGGCTTCCCGCTGAGCAGAGCCCGATGCGGGACTCGATCCCAGGACCCTGGGATCATGACCTGAGCCGAAGGCAGACGCTTAACTGACTGAGCCACCCAGGCGCCCCAGAAAAGGTACCTTTTTAAAAGACTGGACTTGGTGGGGCCTTGAAAACTTCGTAGCTGCATTTCCCACAAAGAATGTGATGATCAAGGCAAGGCCCACTAACGTCTTCCTGATGTAGTTCAAGGGCTCCGTGTAGCTTTATTCAAGAATCGAACGAGCACTTCCCGTGACAAAACATGCAGAGAGAACAGCCTCCTGCTTCCAGACTTGGTGGCACAGCTCCGCGTCAGGGTCCACACTCATTTCGGAAGAAGCCAGGCTGTGGCTAAGGCAGGAACCAGAGCCTCTCCCACCCTCCCTGAAGGTAGCTAGTCCTCCCATGGCGGGGTTCCCAAGGGAGACTACACAGCTGCCTGCCTCCTCCAAGATGCGAATTTCAGAAAAGCTACACGTCAGAAACTCCAGGAATGTCACTTTATTTCTCCTCTGAAACTCGGCATCTCCCTGCTCTGTTTTCAAAGGCTAAGTCACACGTTTCCCTCCGACAGCTCTGACCTTTCCTGGCTTTTCTAACCATGCTCTATTTGGGGCTAGCGATAACAGCCATAGTTATAAAAGGGTTCCCACTAATGACTACATGCCGCACGAACTTGCCATGCGCCATGCTTTGTTTATATTCTCTTATTTAATTCTCACACAAATGCCTTGGGAACACTAATCCCATTTTATTAATGAAATCCGGGGCAGTGAAGGAGAAAAAGATGGCTCCTATGTCTTGGGTTAAAGAAAAAGATCTTTTTTGTGGCGCCTGGGTGGCTCAGTCAGTTAAGCGTCTGCCTTCGGCTCAGGTCATGATCCCAGGGTCCTGGGATCGAGCCCTGCTTCGGGCTCCCTGCCCAGCGGAGAGCCTGCTTCTCCCTCTCCCACTCCCCCTGCTTGTGTTCCTTCTCTCGCTGTCTCTCTCTGTCAAATAAATAAAACCTTTCTAAAAAAATAAGTAAATAAATAAAAATAAAATTTTGTGTGTGTAAACCGCTGGAATTCAGAAGTATTTAGATAGAATAAGACTGAGTGTAATTTTGAAATATTTTAAGTAATTATGAAGGTCTGTCATTGCCCTACCATTGCTGACATGGTATGTCAGTCCCGCAGCATTTATAAGTTGGAATTCTTAATGAAAAGCCCAACTTCTAATTATCACAGAGTCATTCAGAAACTGAATCTGTTCTACCAGAATTTGCTTTACCATACAACAGAGAAGGAGAATGGTATCTGCTCTGGAAATCAGCCAAAACCAAGGCCCGAACTCAGGGAGAAGGGGCTGATGCGTGTACTCTGGAGTCCACTCACTTCTGGTATCTAGCCAGGAGAAAACCCTCAGAGGTCATCTAGTCAGATACTTCACCGACAGCCGAGGAAACTGAGACAAGGGGCAAAAGTGACAGAGCAAGTTACAGAAGTTATTAACCAGGAATAAACTTCCCCAAGACCCTAGGAGATCTGGGGCAGAGATGGGGTGGGGTGTGGTCGTTATACTTAAGGCAGTAACAAATGGCTGCTGACAGTGGGAGACAAGGCAGAAAAATGAGAGTTTATTATAAAATAATGATGGATCTTAAGATAGAATAAAACATGAATCCAAATCATTATGAAAACATCTCAATAAACATGGTATTCTCCATTTAAAAAAAAAAAGAAGAAGTTCCTGATATACCTTAAGCATGGTTTTCCATCAAGAATGTTTTAAGAGGGGCGCCTGGGTGGCTCAGTCGTTAAGCGTCTGCCTTCGGCTCAGGTCATGATCCCAGGGTCCTGGGATTGAGCCCTGATCAGCAGGAGGCCTGCTTCTCCCTCCCCCTGCTTGTGTTCCCTCTCTCGCTGTCTCTCTGTCAAATAAAATCTTTTTTTTTTTTAAAAAAGAATGTTTTAAGATAAACACAGAGCTCGCATTCAAAGAGGTCAGCTCCAGGTATCTGGAAGGTTAATTCCAGTAGAATATCTTCATAACCAACAATGCTAGATAAATGTTATATATGCAGGCGCTTGTTTTTTCAAGGATAGATGAAGTTTGTTTTTGAGATGTACACACATCTCATGGACAATAGAGCTAATACTCTGAATTCTGAGGGCTAAAATAACTTTTACACAGATGACAACTTATCTAAATGACCTGAAATAAAATGACTGACTGCAAATAAGTCCTCAAGAATGTACAGTACTTAAGCATTACTAATTACCACTCCCAAGGCCACATATATGTCAAACAGCACCTTATCAATCCAATGATGTTATGGGAGTCCAAAGATAGGCAGACGATGTAGATAGGAATTTATGACTCCAGCATGAAGTAAGAAGTATATTCGCTCTACATGATCTCTGTCCCACGACTGGGAGGGTCTTCCCTTGCCACCCCTTCCCCTCCCCGTGTAGCTCACCTTTACCTCTTAGCAACAGAACAAGGAGGAGGGGACTCTGTCAGAAGACACACATTCCATTTCTAGATGTTAAATGTGTTCCTTCCCATGTTCCTGGTGTCACCCCCTTCCCCACCCCAGGCCATCTCTTCCCCATCACCTCTACAATGAACAGGTTTCTAAAGACCCTCCTGAGGTGATCTCATCCCTGTGTTCAGCACCTCCAGGTTGGCAGGCCTAGCCATGCACTGGGCTTGCTCACACATGTGTCTGGTACACTGTGCTGGGAACCTGGATTCCTGCTTTACCTTGACATCCTATGCTAGAACTTCAGCTACTTTTACCTCAGCCAGTTTCTTTGCCTCACAGCCACTTAAACACAATTTTGAGGAAAGAACAGGAACCTTGGAGCCAGAAAATCCTGGGTTGAATCCCAGCTCCAGCATCCAAATTGAGCTCTGGGACTGAAAACAAGTTACTTTTCCTTCCTGAACTTTAGCTCCTTTAGTGTAAAAGAAGAGAATTGTGCAGAGTAAATGCACACTTTGTGTCTGGGCCATCAAGTGCCTGGCACACAGTAGGTGCTCAGCAGATGCTTGTTTCCTTCCTCTCCCTCTCTCTCTGTCTTCCCACTTACAACTGCTGGCAAGAACTTCTTTCTCTTCAGAATATTTTCTCCTCTCTCTACTCACTGACCCCTCTCCGTATGCCTCCTGTTGGCACTACCTTCTACACCTGCTTCACAAAAAGGATTTGGAAAACCTATACTGGGAAATGGCATTGCCAAACGTGGTTCATAAAATAGAAGTAACAAACCTGCACAAAAGGGCTCAACTATAGAGGTCTGTCTGATGACTGAGCAACAGAGGCCCCTGGACACTCCCAGTCCACCTGTCCTTCTTCCCCTTTCTTTGCCAGACTTAGCAAGTAAAAATGCATGATGCCCAGATAAATTTTATTTTCAGATAAACAACAGAGATGTTTCTGGTGAGTCCCAAATATTGTAATAGAAAAGGAAAATGCCTCCCTAGCAAAGAAAAAAAGCCACAGAGAAAGGAAAATAAAGACTATGACTGTCACAGAAAGAGGTGGCTGTCCCTTCCACCCGATGTCACCAGAGAGAGCTTAAAGTTCTCTGACCAAAAGGGGATTCCTGCCAGAGTCTTGGAGTCCTACGAAGTACCGGGAGGCAGTGAATAATGGCCAAGGTCTTTCAAGTCCATTTAGCACCAGCGGTTAGTGAATGAGTTTTGAAGACTGCAGTTGCCTCAGCGTTCTCAAGGTCTATACAAAAAGACACCCACTAAATGCTTGATACATGACTTTTATGGTAGTATTTACTCATTAATTTTTTAAACAGAATTTTGTTCAATGAGTGAATGTATTTTATATTTCATATAATCTTTTTTTTTTTAATTTTTTTTTTTTTAAGATTTTATTTATTTGCGAGAGAGACAATGAGAGACAGAGAGCATGAGAGGGAGGAGGGTCAGAGGGAGAAGCAGACTCCCTGCTGAGCAGGGAGCCCGACGCGGGACTCGATCCCGGGACTCCAGGATCATGACCTGAGCCGAAGGCAGTCGCTTAACCAACTGAGCCACCCAGGCGCCCTATTTCATATAATCTTAAGAATTTTGGAAAAGTGAAAATAAACCACCTATACCTAAATGCAAGTGAGTTTTCTCTTTATTTGCAGTTGCATTTTCTGTTTTAAAAGAAAAAGAGTAAAAAAAAAGGATGAAAGAAAGAAAAAGGGTGATAAAACTACACAGGAAAACACACATATGTTAATGTACAAACTGAAACATCAGCTCTCACGAGGATGATTGCAATCACCACTCAACTGACTCCCTGCTTCCACTTATCCAGTTTCCTCTCAAACCAGCAGCCAGAATGATCCCTCTAAAAAATAAGTCCCACATGCCACTTCCCATCTCACTCTGAATAAAAGCTAAAGCCTTTACAGCGGCCTGCAAGTCCCTGTAGGACCTGCCATCCACTCCTTTTACCCCCTCAGGCCTCCCCTTCTCCTGCCCAGCTTACTTACTCCAGCCACACTGACCCCTGCCCACAACGCTCTTGCCCAGGATACCCCTATACTTGAATCTGTCCTCCTTCAAATCTTTGCACTGATGCCAACTTCCCTGCAATGCCTTCTCTGGCCACTTTTTTCAAATCATAAACCCCATTCCTAGTTGTACATTTTGTGTCTCTCCCCACTAGAATGTACAGCAGAAATGTTGGCATTTTGTTCACTGCAGGATCCCAAGCATGCGGAATGGTACATGGCACATATAGGCACTCAACAACATTTTTATTGAATGTTGAATAAACAGAAGGTAAAAATAATGAGTTACACCAGGTAAAATGTATTTACTACAAGCTAAGCAATGAATAACTATGGGGTTTTCTTCAAGATTTCGAAGTTGAAAACCAGCTCTTCTGCTAAAGCCCCTAATTTGCTTTCTTCTTTTCCTAATCAGAAAGCTAGCAGGAGCCAGAGGGGAATGTCATTTTCTTGCTTCTGATATCAATATTCAAAAATGTAGGACATAGCATTCTCCCTGTTGGCATTTTATAAATAGCATATTTAAAAAAAAAAAAGTACATATTTGCCTGAAGTAACATCCTTTTAGAGCGCTTCCCTTAAATGTAAATGGACTAAATTTTCCAATAAAAATGCAAAGAGTGGCTGAATGGATTAAAGACAAAAAAACACTCGAGACCCATCTATATGCTGCCTACAAGAGATTCACTTAAGATATAAAGACACACAAACTGATGGTGAAGGGCTGGAAAAAGATATTGCATGTAAATGGAAACCAAAAGAAAGCTAGGCTAGCTATACTTATAGCAGACAAAAAAGACTTTAAAACAAAGACTGTAATAAAAAACAAAGAAGAGGGGCGCCTGGGTGGCTCAGTCGTCAAGCGTCTGCCTTCGGCTCAGGTCATGGTCCCAGGGTCCTGGGATCAAGCCCCGCATAGGGCTTCTTGCTCCTTCTCCCTCTCCCACTCCCTCTGCTTGTATTCCCTCTCTCTCTGTGTCTCTGTCAAATAAATAAATAAAATCTTTTAAAAATAAATAAATAAATAAATGACAAAGAAGAGCATTATTTGATGTTAAAGGGGTCAACCTAACAAGAGAATATAACATTTGTAAATGTTTATGTACCTAACATAGGAGCACCTAAATACATAAAGCAAATATTAACAGACCTAAAGAAAGAAATAGACAGCAATACAATAATAGTATGGGACTTTAATATCCCACTTTCATCAATGAATAGATCATCTCAGATAGGTTATCAAGAAGGAAATATCAGCCTTAATGACATGTTAGACCAGGTAGACTTAACATATATACAGAACATTCTATCCAAAAGCAGAATACACATTCCTCTCATGTGCATATGGAACATTCTCCAGGATAGACTATTATGTTAGGCCACAAAACAATTCTTAATAGATTTAAGAAGACTGAAATCTTATCAAGAATCTTTTCTGACCACAATGGTATGAAACTAAAATCAATTACCAGAAGAAAACTGAAAAATTCACAAAGATGTGGAGATTAAACAACATGCTATGGAACAACCAATGGGTCAAAAAAGAATCAAAAGATTAATAAAAAAGAAAATACCTTGAGACAAATGAAAATAGAAATATAACACACCAAAACTAATGGGATGCAGCAAAAGTTGCTCCGAGAAGGAAGTACATAGCAATAAATGCCTACACCTAAAGAAACAAGAAAGATCTCAAATAAACAACCTAACATTACAACTCCAGGAATTACAAAAAGAAGAAAGCCCAAAAATAATAGAAGGAAAAAGCAAAGACAAAAACAGAAATAAATGAAATAGAGACTAACAAAAGAAAAGATCAATGAAACTAACAGCTGGTTCTTTGGAATGACAGACAAAATTGACAAACTTTTAGCTAGACTCACCAAGAAGAGAGGATTCAAATAAATAAAATCAGAAATGAAAGAGGAGACATATTAAAATTGATACCACAGAAAGACAAAGGATCATAAGAGACTACAATGAACGATTATACACCAACAAATTGGACAACCTAAAAGAACAGGATAAATGCCTAGAAACATACAACCTACCAAGAATAAATCAGAAGAAATAAAAAATCTGAACAGTCCAATTACTAATAAGGAGATTGAATTAGTAATCAAAATCTCCCAACAAACAAAAGTCCAGAACCAGACATCACTGGTGAATTCTACCAAACATTTAAAGAACAGCAATCCTTTTCACTCTTCCAAAAAACAAAAAAGGAGAGAACACTTCCAAACTCATTTTATAATGCCAGCATTACCCTGATACTGAAACTAGACAAGAACATTACAGAAAAGAAAATTATGGGGCACCTGGGTGGTTCAGTTGGTTAAGCATCTGCCTTTGGCTCAGGTCATAATCCCAGGGTCCTGGGATCAAACCCCACAACAGGCTCCCTGGGGAGCCTGCTTCTCTCTCTCCTTCTGCCTGCTGCTCCCCCTGCTTGTGCTCTCTCTCTGTCTCACTCAAATAAATAAATAAAATCTTAAAAAAAAAAAAAAGAAAAGAAAATTATAGGCCAGTTGGGTAACAGATGTTAACACAAGACTTATTGTGGTGATCATTTCACAATATATACAAATATTGAATCATTATGTTGTACACTCAAAACTAATACTATGTTGCATGTCAATTTAAAATTTAAATTTAAAAAAAGAAAGAAAATTACAGGCCAATATCCATGATGGACAGAGATACATAAATTCTCAACACAATATTAGCAAACTGAAGAAAACACCACATTAAAAGGATCATACATAATGATCAAGTCGGATTTACTTCAGGGATGCAAGGATGGTTCAATATCCATGAACCAATCAATGTGATACACCACCTTAACAAAATGAAACATAACATCCATATGATCATCTCAATAAAAAAAACTGTTTACAAAATTCAACACCCCTTTATGATAAAACCTCTCAACAAAGTAGGTATAGAGGGAACATACCTCAATATAATAAGGCCGTATATGATAAGTTCACAACTAACATCATACTCAACAGTGAAAAATCCAAAAGCCTGGGGCGCCTGGGTGGCTCAGTCGTTAAGCGTCTGCCTTTGGCTCAGGTCATGATCCCAGGGTCCTGGGATCAAGCCCTGCATCGGGCTCCCTGCTCAGTGGGAAGCCTGCTTCTCCCTCTCCCACTCCCCCTGCTTGTGTTCCCTCTCTCACTGTCTCTCTCTATCAAATAAATAAATAAAACCTTTTTTTAAAAAATCCAAAAGCCTTATCTCTAAGATTAGGACAAGACAAGGATGCTCACTCTCTACTTTATTCAACATAATACTGGAAACCCTAGCCAGAGTAATTAGGCAAGAAAAAGAAATAAAATGCAACCACACAGGAAAGGAAAAAGTAAAACTATCATTATTTGCAGATGACATGACATTACAAATAGAAAATCCTAAAAACCCCACCAAAAAACTGTTGGAACTAATAAAGAAATTCTGTAAAGTTCCAGGATACAAAATCAATATGCAAAAATCTGTTGAATTTCTATACACTGATATGAACATTCAAAAAGAGAAATTAAGAAAATAATTTCATTTATAACTGCATCAAAAAGAATAAAATACCTAATAATAAACTTAACCAAAGAGATGAATATTCTGTACACTGAAAACTGTATGACCCTGATAAAAATAAATTGAAAAATAAATAAATAATAAGATATTCCATGCTCATGGATTAGAGTATCACTAAAATGTCCCTACTATCCAAAACAATCTACAGACTGAATGTAATTCCCATTAAAATTCGAATGCACTGGGACTCCTGGGTGGTTCAGTCAGTTAAGCATCTGCCTTCAGCTCAGGTCATGATCCCAGGGTCCTAGGATTGAGTCCCGTGTTGGGCTCCCTGCTCAGCAGGGAATCTGCTTCTCCCTCTCCCTCTGTCTCCTCCCCTCTGCTCATGTTCTGTCTCTGTCTCTCAATCTCTCTATAAAATAAATAAAATCTTTATTTTTTTTTAAGATTTTATTTATTTATTTGACAGAGAGAGAGACAGCAAGAGAGGGAACACAAGCAGGGGGAGTGGGAGAGGGAGAAGCAGGCTTCCCGCAGAGCTGGGAGCCCGATGCGGGGCTCGATCCCAGGACCCTGGGATCATGACCTGAGCCAAAGGCAGCCACTTAACTGACTGAGCCACCCAGGCGCCCCTAAATAAAATCTTTTAAAAAAAAATTCCAATGCATTTTTCACAGAAAGGAAAAACTCTAAAAATTCTAAAATTTGAATGGAACCACAAAAATCCCTGAGTAGCCAAAGCAATCTTGAGAAAGAAGAACAAAGCTGGAGGCATCAGACTGTCTTATTTCAAACTATATTACAAAACTACACTAATCAGAACAGTAAGATTTGGACATAAAAACAGACATATAGATCAATGGAACAGAATACAGAGTCCAGAAATAAAACCATGCACATACGGTCATTTAATTAATGACAAAGGAGTCAAGAATATAAAATGGGGAAAGGACAGTCTCTTCAATAAATGGTCTTAGAAAAACTGGATAGCCACATGCAAAAGAATGAAACTGGGCCACCATCTTACACCATCCACAAAAATTAACTCAAAGTGGATTAAAGACTTTAATGTTACACCTGAAACCATAAAACTTCTAGAAGAAAGCATGGGTGGTAAGTACTTAGACATCAGCCTTGGCAATGATTTTTTGAATCTGACACCAAAAGCAAAAGCAACAAAAGCAAAAATAGCAAATGGGACTACATCAAACTAAAACACTTCTGCACAACAAAGGAAACCATCAACAAAATGAAAAGGCAACCTACTGGATGGGAAAAATTATTTGCAAATCATATATTTATTTATTTATTTATTGTTTAAAGATTTTATTTATTTATTTGAGAGAGAGAGAATGAGAGACAGAGAGCATGAGAGGGAGGAGGGTCAGAGGGAGAAGCAGACTCCCCGCCGAGCAGGGAGCCCGATGTGGGACTCGATCCCGGGACTCCAGGATCATGACCTGAGCCGAAGGCAGTCACTTAACCAACTGAGCCACCCAGGTGCCCTGCAAATCATATATTTAATACAGAGTTAATATATAAAATATATAAAGAACTCCTACAATAGAAAAAAGAAATCAATTTTTAAAGTGGTTAGATCTGAATAGACATTTTTCCAAGGAAGACATACAGATAGCCAATGGCTACATGAAAAGATGCTTGGTATCACTCATCATCAAGGAAATGCAAATCAAAACCACAATGAGATATCACCTCCCACCTGTTAGAATAGCTAGTATCAAAAAGACAAGAAGTAATAAGAATCGGAGGGGATGTGGAAAAATGGGAACCCTTGGCTCTGTTGGTGGAATTATAAATTGGTGCAACCACCAAGGAAAACAGTATAAAGGTTCCTCAAAAAATTAAAATAGAACTACCAAATGATCCAGAAATTTCATTTCTGGGTATTTATGCAAAGTATTTAAACATTTACTCAAAAAGATTTGCACACCCATGTTCACTGCAGCATTATTTAGAATAACCAAAATATAGAAACAATCTAAGTGTCCATGGATAGATGAATGGATAAAGAAATATGGCATATATATGTTATTTTGTGACTTAAAGTAAGAAATATATATTTGGTCTTCAACCCAGTTCTTGGCATGGGACTTCTAACCCTTGGAATTTCCTGTGATAAGAGCAATAAAGGTGTCTTTTGTTATGTTAATGAGGTGACTTTTGGAAAGCCCTTAGGTAACCTAAAGATGGGGGCTGTTGTCCCGGGAGCCAACCAGGTAATTAGAAGGTTTTAACTTTCAGTACTTCCACCCCAACCTCTAGGGAAGGGAGAGGGGCTGGAGGTTGAATCAATCACCAATGGTCCATGATGATTTAATCAATTGTGACTATGGGATAAAGCCTCCATAAAAACCCAAAAAGACAGGGTTCAGAGAGTTTCTCGATCGGTGAACACATGAAGATTTGGAAAGAGTGGTGACCTGGAGAAAGCAGGAGGCCCATACCCTGCCCCATGCATCTCCTCCACCTGGCTGTTCCTGAGTTATACCCTTTTATAATAAAACAGTGATCTACTATGTAAAACGTTTCATATTTCAAATTAATTGAACTCAAGGAGGGGATCACGGGAATCTGATTTTTAGTCAGTTGGTCAGAAGTACAGTCCAACTGTTGTTACCTGGACTTGTGAAGGGCATCTGAAATCCAGGGAGGGGGTCGTGGGAACCTCCAATCTGTGGCCCCCATAGTCAGAAGCACAAGGAACAGCCTGGGCTTACTGCTGGCATCTGACTCAGAGTAAGGGCTGAGGACAGTCTTTTTAGGACTGAGCCCTTACCCCGTGAATCTGATACTATCTTTAGGTAGACAGTATCATCAGGGAGTTGAATTCTCAGACACTGCTGGAATTGGGTCAGGAACCTAATTTAATGCATATACAATGGAATATTATTCAGTCACATAAAAGAAGGAAATCTTGCCATTTGGGACAACGTGGATGGAGCTTGAGGGGATTATGCTAAGTGAAATAAGTTACACAGAGGAAGAAAGAGCCCAATCTCACCTATATATGGAATCAAAACAAACAAGCTCATGGATTCAAAGACCAGATTAGTGGTTGCCAGAGTGGAGGGTAGGGGTACATGAAATGGGTAAAGACCAAAAGGTACAAACTTCCCATTATGAAATAAGTCCTAGAGATGTAATGTACAGTACACTGACTATAGTTAATAATACTGTATTGCATGTTTGAAAGTTGCCGAGAGAATAAATTTTAAAAGTTCTCATCGCAAGAAAAAATATATTTGCAACTATGTATAGTGATAGATGCTAACTAAACTTACTGTGGTGATCACCTTGCAATAGGGACAAATAACAAATCATTATGCTGTGCACCTGGAAACTAATACAACGTTATATGTCAATTACACCTCAATCAAAAAAAAAAAAAATACGTCTCCCCACTCAAGCTAAGAACAATCAAGAAATTCCAGGCTAAAGTACGAGTTCTATAAAGTTTCAGCACAACATTCAATCATGTTTGCTTTTGGGCAAAGTTCCCATCTGTTGCCCTTTTTACAAAGGTCCAACTGAATGACCTTTAAAGGTGATACATGCCAAAATCCAAAATGCCAAACAGAATTCTCATTATCTCTCAGTGGAGTCTCTGATGAGCTGCTGCAGGTCCACCTCCTGCTTCCTCAGGTTTCCAAAAGAAGACTGACTTTCCACCAGTCCTTTGCCTCCAACATTCATCTTGACCTTCCCCAGTGCTGTCTCGATGGTCCCACTCACATGGTTTTGAAACTTGCTCTCATATTTCACAAAGTCTGACTCCACGACCACTGGAGGGAATGAGACTTGCAAAGGCATCTGATGACAATATGGCCACCTAGCTGCCTTAGGCCACCTACCTTCCCAATCCTGTGGAAATCCACAGGAAACATGAAGTTCGCACTCAAAATGGAGAGCCGGTAGCCATGTTCTGTGTATGTTCTAAAGAAAATGGAGCTGGCCCACTGAGGTACTGACTGAGAGCATGGTGGGACTTGTGGCCAGGGGCTCTACTTGGTGCTCTTGGTTGTCTTTCAATTCCAATATATACATATGTAGACAGGTGCACCAAAAGTATCAGGAGAGTTTAACAAATAATTTTAAAGAAAGCCTCCTGGGGCCCATGGCAGGCTCAGTCGGAAGAGCACACAACTCTTGATCTCAGGGTTGTGAGTTTTAGCCCCACACTGGGTGTAGAGATTACTTAAAAATAAATAAGTAAATAAACTTTAAAGCAAGCATCTGTTTAACCACTATCCAGATAAAATACATTTTTAAAATTTTTTTTAAATAGAATATTTTCAATGTGTGCTTTTCCAGGGTGAAGACTGTAAAGGGACTTCATGAGGATGACACCTAAGCAGAGTGAAAATAGCAGCTCTGCTCATGACCCACGTCCGAGTGGTCTGCCTTACCCCGTATCTGGCAGGTCAGCCATGTGGAGCTTGGGCATCTTCCCTTCCCACCCACCAGTCTTGGAGAACATTCCCTTGGCCTTCATTACCAACTCTATGAAAAAATTTCCTTTCCCGTACTTACCTGTTTATTTTTTTTTTTAATTTTTAATTTTTTTTTTAGAGAGAGCGCGTGGGTGGAGGGAGGGAGATGCAGAGGGAGAGAGAATCTTAAGCAGGCTCCATCCCCAGCACGGGGCTCAACATGGGGCTGGATCTCACCACCCTGAGATCCTGACCTGAGCTGAAATCAAGAGTCTGATGTTTCACTGACTGAGCCACCCAGGCACCCCATGCTCACCTGTGTATATTGACCTCTACCTGGCCATTTAATTCCTTATCATACAATACCTTATCTCTACTCCTGATAAAGTCAGTGGGCATGCCTGGCCTCCCTCCCTCCCTCCCTCTCAAACACCATCCTGGGATACACAAGCTCCAGACTCCCCACCCATACTTTCTGGCTTCCCAGACTTAGGAAGATGCCACCCCCTACCAGGTATCCCAGCTTCAATCAAGTCCTCTGGGAATTACTACGTTCCTCATCTGCTCACATCCAGGGGACTATCACATTGCCTTCAAGATCTGTCCTTCTTATCTGGACACTGAAGATAAATACCTGATGATCTCATTTCTGAATTGCCAGCCTTCTCTTATCTCCAGATTTCTACTGTTCTTATTTTTAATCCAACCAAATACCACCATAAAAATAGTGTCAGTCACTGTCGTTTGATATAGCTACATTTAGGGCCTCTTAGGAACTTCACACTGGGCTTTTTCCATTTCCCTGACCCAAGGCTCTCCTGAGCTCCTGGTTGTACTTCTAAGGGATTCAAATCTGCCTATAGTCTGAAAGGCTTCTTTCCATCCACTCACTGTCCTCAACACCTGAATTTCCTTCACTTCAGTCAAGAAAACCATTCCTCAGCAAGGGTTAATGAGAATTAATCATTAATCACTATCTTTGCAATTTACAAAATAGAGAATCATCTCTGTCACCACCACCAAAAATGAGACAACTATGAAAATGCCCTCAATTCAAAGCCTTTTCCTATTTATATCTTGTGGAATACAAACACTTTGGGAAATGTTTTGGGAAGTAGCATAGAGCACTTCTTAAGAGCTCAAGATTTTAATCACTATTCTAATATTCCTACCTATAAGAACTTGTTAACATCCATCTCCCTGAACCTCAGTTTTCTCAGATGTAATCTGGAGAGAATACCTTCCTGATGGATTCTGTTACAAGTTGATGTATGTAAATCACATAACACAGAGCCAGGCACATAGCAAGTGCTCACTCTATCCACTGGGCTTAGGCCAGAACAATGTCATTTTCTGATAAAAGCAACAGTCCTAGGTTGTACAAAGTGCTACACAGATAGAAATTTTATTTCTTTACCTAGAGAAAACTCTAGCTATTTTTGGACCAGCTTGAGAGCCTGCCCTGCTCTCCCCAGAAAGCTTCCTTATGTGAGTAATAAAACTTTTCACACCCTCCTGATGGCTAGGTGGCATCATCAACCGCAACACTAAACCAGATTTTGGGTGGTAGATCCATCCTACCTATATGCTGAGTGGCCACAACACTTACAATGGGCATGTCTTACTTTTGTACTCAAAACTGCAATATTATTTTTTTTAATTAAGCTATAACTTCTCATGTCGGGCCTGTAGAATTCTGTTCATTTAAGAAAAGTATATGCCTTGAGGCACCTGTGTGGCTCAGTGCTGGACTCTTGATTTCAGCTCAGGTCATGATTTCAGGACTGTGGAATCGAGCCTCACTCGGGCACCATGCTCAGCAGGGAGTCTGCTTGAGATTCTCTCTCTGCCTCTCCCCCCCCACCAAAATAAATAAAATCTTAACAACAAAAAAAAAGAAAGGATATGTCTTTAAGAGAGTGTGCAAAGAAACAGAATTCATGGTAAGGTCTCACCTTATAATCAATCACTCAAGACAGCATGTACCTAGAAGATGAATCATCTTTTCTGGGACTATACCCAGAGAAACCTACCTGGACTCAGAAATTGGTCTTCTGTGAGTACATCTCCAAGGGTGACAGATAAAAACTGGTACTTGGGTCTCTGCCAGCACCAGAATCTCTTTTTTTTGGTCACCAGACTTAGAAGTTGTAACTTATCAGAGTCATTCAAGTTTGATACCGCAATCAGGTTACCTCCGGCATCAACTTCTTTAAGAAAATTCCTTGTTGCTTTGGCAAACATTATGAGAGCTCCAAATTACCTGAATAAAAAAACAAAACAGTTACTCCCAAATTAAATAAGAAGTTATTATTTCATTTATTTTTTTCTAAAAGTGCCTTATTTTTCCTTCGTGTCAATCACTGTACATGAAAGAATACCTTCTCCTTAGAAAACCCTCTAGTGTGGGTTCAGCTGATGACAAAGAAATCAAATTGAAATACTGAAAGAGAGTATGTAAGTCTAGATAGACTAAGTTAAGCTTCAGATACAAATAACCTCCAAATATTAGTGGCTTATACCAAGAAAGGTGTATTTATTGGTCACAGTCTATGTCTGGTAGAGGAGGACAGGAGAGCTTTTCTCATCATAGTCATTCAAGGATCCAGATTGAAGGGGCAGCCACCATCCAATATGAAAGAGTTCTGGAAAGTCTCACACCAGCAATTAAATGCTCTGGCCCAAAATTCACACACGTCATGTCCACTCACAATTTGTCAGAGTAGTCATCTGGCCTCAGCCAGCCAGAATGGTCAGGAAATACAATTGTACCATGTATCTAACAGGTAGAGACCTGAGAATATTTGTTGACCCACATACTGACTACCCTAATTTGTAACATACAAAGATATGACCACTTCTTTAAAGGGCAACATGCTTTTTCTCCACACTGTATGATTTCCCCTATTCACAATGCAAAGAAACTATTACTTTTTAATCCAGAAATGAAGACTAGTCACTCCTCAGCTGTAGGGAAAAAGAAGAAACACACTGGAAGATATAAAATACTGAAAAACTGGCTAAAGCCAGATTCCTATCTCATGCTGTACACAAGAGCAAATTCTCGATGGATTAGAAGGTTTTTTGAGGAAAAAAATGAAACCATAAAAGTACTAGAAAAAATACAAATAAATATTTGTTCAATTGTAGGATGAGAAAGGCCTTTAGGAAGGCAAATGGCAAACTGAGAAAATACTTATAATATTTATAACGAAGAACTAGAATACTTAATATATAAAAAAATCTTTCACAAATTGTTTTTAAAACACAATAATAGATATATGGGCAAAGGTTATAAACAATTCACAATATATAAACTGCACCTAGCCTATATACACACACACGAATATATACATATGCGCAAACACACAAGCACACACATATATAGTTATTACTCAAAAAAAAGCAAAAGTGAAATAAGATTTTTTTTTAAATTATCCATGGTCAAAGGTTAAAATAGCTAATGGACAAAAAATGTGTTTTATTTGTATTTGTACCCTGGTATTTGGCAGTCACAGAGATATAAAAACACAGTTTGAGAGGTGGGAGTAGTCTTAGACATTAACTAGTTCAACCCATTTGCTTTATTTTTTTGTTTTTGTTTTATTTTTTAAATTTTATTTATCTATTTAAATTCAATTAATTAGCATATAGTGTATTATTGGCTTCAGAGGTAGAGGTCAGTGATTCATCAGTCTTATATAACACTCAGTGCTCATTATATCATGTGCCCTCCTTAATGCCCATCATCCAGTTACCCCATCCCTCCACCTACCTCCCCTCCAGCAACCCTCAGTTTGTTTCCTATAGTTAAGAGTCTCTTCTGGTTTGTCTCCCTCTCTGATGACTTCACATTCAGTTCCATCCCAGGACCCTGGGATCATGACCTGAGCTGAAGGCAGACGCTTAACGACTGAGCCACCCAGGCGCCCTATGGTCAACTAATCTTTGACAAAGCAGGAAAGAATATCCAATGGAAAAAAGACAGTCTCTTCAACAAATGGTGTTGGGACAATTGGACAGCCACATGCAGAAGAATGAAACTGGACCACTCTTTACACCATACACAAAAATAGACTCAAAATGGATGAAAGACCTAAATGTGAGATAAGAATCCATCAAAATCCTAGAGGAGAACAGGAGAACACAGGCAGCAACCTCTTTGACCTTGGCCATAGCAACTTCTTGCTAGACAGGTCTTCAATGGCAAGGGAAACAAAAGCAAAGATGAACCATTGGGATTTCATCAAGATAAAAAGCTTTTGCACAGCAAAGGGAACAGTCGAAAAAACCAAAAGACAACCTACCGAATAGGAGAAGATATTTGCACATGTCTTATCAGATAAAGGACTAGTAACCAAAATCTACAAAGAACTTATAGAACTCAACATCCAAAAAACAAATAATCCAATCAGGAAATGGACAGAAGAAACGAACAAACATCTCTCCAAAGAAGATGTACAAATGACCAACAGACAGAACCAACTTACTTTAACATGAACCTCCTCTAGGACATCAGAAAATGTTTGTCTTACTTATCACTAGTTTTTCTCTAACGTGCCTTTTCTTAGATTACTATTCTTGCATATTAACAATAAGAATAAACATTTAAGGAAGGGATTCTAAAACATAAAAAGTTCCTTTCTTATTTGAGAGAGAGCGCTCATGTGTGCAAGCAGAGGGAGGGGTAGACGGGGAGGGAAAGGGAAAGAGAATCTGAAGCAGACTGCACACCAAGGACAGAGCCCGACACAGGGCTTAATCCCACGGCCTCGACATCATGACCTGAGCTGAAACCAAGAGTCAGCTGCTTGAATGACTGAGCCACCCAGGCACCCCTAAAAGTTCCTTTCTGATCAACAGTGAACTGTAAAAAAGGAAAACTATGTATGCTCAAATTCTCATCTCTAAAGCATCTCTCACTATACTAAGTTTCTTACGTGTGATGGAGCACTCATTCATTTATCAAAACATTTACTAAATCATTAATTATCCTTAAGTACCCACTATACACGGGTACTGTGTTTAAGCACTTAGGATACTGATACAAAAAGTCCTCTCTATACAGATAGCCAACAAACACATGAAAAGATGCTCAACATCATTCATCATTAGGTAAATGCAAATCAAAACTATGAGATACCACCTCACACCAGTCAGAACGGCTAGAATCAAAAAGACAAGAAATAATAAGTGTTGATGAGGATGTGGAGAAAAAGGAACCACCATGCACTGTTGGTGGGAGTGCAAATTGGCACAGCCTTTGTGGAAAACAGTATGGAGGTTCCTCAAAAAATTAAAAATAGAAATACTGAACAATCAGTAAACCCACTACTGGATATTTACCCAAAGAAAACAAAACACTAATTGGAAAAGATATGTGCACCCCTATGTCTATTGCAGCATCGTTTACAATAGCCAAGACATGGAAGCAACCCAGGTATCCACCAACAGACGAACAGATAAAGAAGTGGTGTATATATATGCAATGGAATATTACTCAGCCATAAAAGAGAATGAAATCTTGCCATTCACGGCAACATGGATGGACCTAGAGGGTATTATGCTAAGCGAAGTCAGGCAAAGACAAATATCATAGGATTTCCCTAATATACGGAATTGAAAAAAAAAACACACAAATAAATGAACAAACAAAAGTAGAAACAGATAAATAAATACAAAGAACTGATGGTTGCCAGAGAGGTGGGGTAGGGGGATGGGTGAAGGGGAGTGGATGGCACAGGCTTCCAGTTATGGAATAAGTCACAAGGATGAAAGGCACGGCATAGGGAATATAGTCAATGGCACTGTGATAGCCTTGTATGGTGACAGATGGTAGCCACACTTGTGGTGAGCATAAGGTACAGAGTTATCGGATCACTACGCTGTAGAGCTGAAACTAATGTAACATTGTGTGTCAACTCAAAAACAGACACACATATCAATGGAAAAGAACAGAAAACCCAGAAATGGACCCACAACTCTATGGTCAACTAATCAACAAACCAGTAAAGAATATCCAATGGAAAAAAGACAGTCTCTTCAGTAATTGGTGTTGGGAAAACCAGACAGCCACATGCAGAAGAATGAAACTGGACCACTGCCTTACACCACACACAAAAACAAATTCAAAATGGATGAAAGACCTAAATGTGAGACTGGATCCTAGAGGAGAACACAGGCAGCAACCTCTTCGACCTTGGCCACAGCAACTTCTTCCTAGAAACATCACCAAAGGCAAGGGAAACAAAGGCAAAAATGAACTATTGGGACTTCATCAAGATAAAAAGCTTCTGCACAGTGAAGGAAATAGTCAACAAAACTAAAAGGCAGCCTACGGAATGGGAGAAGTTATTTGCAAACAACATATCTGATAAAGGGTTAGTATCCAAAATCTATAAAGAACTTATTAAATTCAACACCCCAAAAAACAAATAATCCAGTTAAGAAATGGGCAGAAGACATGAATAGACACTTTTCCAAAGAAGACATCCAGATGGCTGACAGACACATGAAAAGATGCACAACATCACTCATCATCAGGGAAATACAAATCAAAACCATGATGAGATACCACCTCACACCTGTCAGAAAGGCTAAAATTGACAACACAGGAAACAACAGAGGTTAGTGAGGATGCGAAGAAAGGAGAACCCTCTTGCACTCTTGGTGGGAATGCAAACTGGAGAACAGTATGGAGTTCCTCAAAAAGTTAAAAATAGAACTGCCCTACGATCCAGCAATTGCACTACTAGGTATTTACCAAAAGAATACAAAAATACAGATTCGGGCGCCTGGGTGGCTCAGTTGGCTAAGCGACTGCCTTCAGCTCAGGTCATGATCCTGGAGTCCCTGGATCGAGTCCCGCATCGGGCTCCCTGCTCGGCAGGGAGTCTGCTTCGTCCTCTGACCCTATCCCCTCTCATGTGTTCTCTCTCTCTCATTCTCTCTCTCCCAAATAAATAAACAAAATCTTAAAAAAAAAAAAAAAAAAGAATACAAAAATACAGATTCGAAGGGGTACATGCACCCCAATGTTTATAGCAGCATTATCAACAATAGCCAAACTATGGAGAGAGTCCAAATGTCCATCGACTGATGGATAAAGAAAATGTGGTGTGTACACACACACACACACACACACACACACACACACACACACAGGAATATTACTCAGCCATCAAAAAGAATGAAATCTTGCCATTTGCAGCAACATGGATGGAACTAGAGTGTATTATGCTAAGTGAAATAAGTCAGAGAAAGACAAATACCATATGATTTCATTCATATGTGGAATTTAAGAAACAAAACAGATGAACATAGGGGATGGGGAAAATAAGGAGAGAGGGAAACAAACCATAAGAGACTCTTAAAGACAGAGAACAAACCGAGGGTTGACAGAGGGAGGTGAGTGTGGGATGGGCTAGCTGGGCGATGGGTATTTAGGAGGACATTTGCTGTGATGAGCACTGTGTGCTGTATGTAAGTGATGAATCACTGAATTCTACTCTGAAACCAATATAATACTGTATGTTAAAAAAATGTAAATAAAAATTAAAAACAAAAACCAAAAAATAGTGTGTCAACTCTACTTCAGTAAATATATAAAGTAGCCTCTCTCCTTGATGAGCTACTAGTTTGGGTGGCCAGATAGAGAAATAAACAATTAGGTTTTATGCTAGGTATTAACACAGATTGTTACAAGAAATGAACCAAGAAAAGGGCATCTAAATCCAACTGGAGAGAAGCATAGGGTCAGAGAAGTCTTCCTAAAGTGGGCAGCATCCAAGCTGCCTCTCGTGGGCTAAGCAGAAGCAAGCGGCGCAGGAGTACCGTGGGGGTGCCTAGCAGAAGAGCAGCGATTATAAAAGCCCAGCATGTGCAGGATGTGGCCGAAGGGTGGGGAAGATCGTGCCTGGCAAGATTTGTGACCGGCAAGCTCATGATGGTCCACGAGACATCATTTTGTGTTAATAGGCCCATTGCCACTTCCTCGCTTTTCAAGCTCCGAGACTAGTTCCTGCTTTGGTTCTAGAGTGCGGAAGGGCAAAGGACAGGGATGAGGAAGCCTCAGGCCAGGCCATGCAAGGCATGCCTCCCCTGCTGGGTCCTGGGCAGCAAGGGCCTTCAGAGGGAGGGGCTGTATAGGGAGTGATGCAATCAAAGCGGTCACTTAGCAAGATGTTCTGGAAGCAAAATAGGAAACCAGCTGGAAGGGAACAAGATTAGAGATGGACAAAAAATGGTTATACTGAACTATGTCACACGCACAAGGACAGAAAAGATGATTTGGTGGTTTCCCCAGAACTCTGGTTGGATGAGAGTGGTGTTGAAAGAGACTCCCTAGGATGGCTTCCAGGTGTCTCAGGTGTGGGCTGGCCGATGAGATGCCAGTTACCAAGAAAGGGAATTCAGGAGGAAGCAGATTGGTGGCAGACAGTAAGACAGTACCTGCTGGAAGTGTAGCTAGGAGAGTGTGCAAGATTTATTTTGCCCAACAGAGGGAAAGAACCTTTAACAAAATAAGGTCTCCCCAATGACCTGTGGAAATCCATCCTGCTTGTCCAAGAGAAGAACCACAGCAGAATCTGCCTCACCGTGCCACTGGGAACAGAATCTCTCTCTCTCTTTTTAAGATTTTATTTATTTATTTGAGAGAGAGCGAGCACAAGCCGGGGGAGGGGCAGGAAAGGGAGAAGCAGACTTGATGTGGGACTTGATCCTGGGACTCTGGGATCATGACCTGAGCTGAAGGCAGTCGCTTAACTAACTGAGCCACCCAGGCGCCCCAAAATCTCTCTTTTTATGGTTTCTATTCTTTTCTGGGACTACCTGAGAGGGACATCACTAACTTTCCTTCAGATTAAACAAGTTTCTGAAGAAGACAGATCAGGCTTGCCATTAAAAAACAACAAAACCCATCTGTTGTGGGTGGCAAAGCCTTTGTAAGGATGCTAATCCTCCCCAGAGGAATTAGAGGATAAAGAAAGGGAACTCCTAAATTAATTTTTAATTTTTTTCCATCTACCATCAGATACAGCCAATTTGCCTTCTTGACAGGGTAGTTTGCTTTAGGAAGAGTTAATGCAGGTGGCTATTGGTTTACAGGTTAATTGAATCAGGCTTATTCAATCAAGGAACTCCGTTTATTCCTGTGAAGTTAGAGGTTTCTTTTATCTTATTGTTTGAATACATAATACATTACATGGCTCAAATATCTAAACAGTGTAAAAAAATACACACTGAGAAATCCCATTCCTACCCAGGTCCTACTACCTTTCCATGGCTCTCCCCTGTAGGTATATTACCTTGGTGTTTCTTTATACAAATATAAGTTCAAAGGAGTCTGCACACTGTTCTGTATGTTACTTTTTGTCATGTAACAATGTATTCTGGAGATCTTTCCATGTTAGTACCTTCATCTTTGCAGCTGCATAATACTCCACCATGTGGCTATCCCACTGTTCGTCCTGTACTGCCGATTGCGTAGGTTATTTCTACATTTTTTTCTTATAAAAATGCCACACTAGGGGCGCCTGGGTGGCTCAGTTGGTTAAGCGACTGCCTTCGGCTCAGGTCATGATCCCGGAGTCCCGGGATCGAGTCCCGCATCGGGCTCCCTGCTCAGCAGGGAGTCTGCTTCTCCCTCTGACCCTCCTCCCTCTCCTGCTCTCTGTCTCTCATTCTCTCTGTCTCAAATAAATAAATAAAATTTAAAAAAAATACTCTTGAACATACGTCTTCTTCACACAAGGTCAAGAGAACACGAAGGAAGATTCCTACAAGAGTGCTAGAGGTGCCTCGATGGCTCAGTCGGTTAAGCGTCTGCCTTCGGCTCAGGTCATGATCCCGGGGTCCTGGGATCGAGTCCCACGTCGGGCTCCCCGCTCAGCGGGCAGTCGGCTTCGCTCTTTCTCTCCCTCTGCCCCTCCCCACTGCTTGTTCTCTATCACTCTCTCTCTCTCGCCAATAAATAAAATCTTAAAAAAAATTCTTTTAAAAAGAGAGAGATTGCTAGACCAATGGGTAAATACATCTCTAATTTTAGGGGTTGTACCATTTTGCAGTCTCACCAATAAGGTACGAAAAAATCTCAGCAATAGAGTCTGTTATCAAACTTTTGTATTTTTGTCAGTCTCGTAGGTGAGAAACAGTATCTCGGTATATTCTTAGGGTATGTTATTGTAACATAAATCAAGAATCTTTTGTTTAAAGAATTTATTATTTTTCTTAACTGTGTCCTTAGTCCATTTTCTATTGGTTTTTTCTTTATTCCTAGGAGCTGTTGATTAATAGAGGGATTAGCTAAAATATAGGCTAGAAATTTAACACAACAGTTTATCATGTGGCATTGGAAGACAGTAAGTTGCCATACCATTCTCAAACATCTGAAGTAACTTCCTAGCCAGGAAAGATTAAATAATATGCCGAGGGCCAACTGAAGGATCTAGAACCCAAGTTGCCTGACACATACAAGCACAAGAAAGTCTCAATGAACCATAAGTCAGACAAAAATGGCCTCATGAGAGATCTACCTCAAATCGCTCATGACCTAAAAATCCATTGCATTTCACAGCCGTACCACAGATCCCCTCTCACACAGGGCCTTACGAATCCCATTAGCTCGGTGGGGTTAAATCAGTGGAGGGTATTAAGGAGGGCACTTGCTGTGATGAGCACCAGGTGTTGTACGGAAGTGCTGAATCACTAGATTGTACACCTGAAACTAATATTACACTGGATGTTAACTCACCTACATCTGTGGTTTCCCAGCTCGAAGCAATTAGAACTCAGAAAGTCAAAAGCAATGAGGTAAGGATATGTAAGTTTAAATCAGACTCCTGGACAACAGATCTCGAAGGAAGAGACCAAGAAAGCAAGACAATGCCAAGTCAGAAAAGCACACGGCCAACTGGGGCCACTGGCTCCTGGGAACAAAGAATCCTAAAAGTAGGTGCCAAGGTAATGATTGCATGAGAATATACTATAACTAGCATCCATTCTTAATCAAATCCTTGAGGTGTAAAGAACCCAGTTCTTCCTCATACCCAATTCGGGATTCTTCTCTAGAGCAGCTCTGGTTGATCACTGGGCCTCTGCTTGTATAGTTCTGGGCAAGAAACCTCAACATCAAAATACACTAAAGAGAAACAACTGTATGGTGAGTAGGTGCGGTGTGCCAGGCACTGGGCTGAATTCTTGCTCCGCATTTCCTCATTTAATCTGCACAACAACCCTGAGTAGGCATTTTACAGATGTGGAAGTTTAAAGATGTTAAGTAACTTGCCCAAATCACGAGAGAGAAAAAAGAAAAAACAAAACAAAAAAACCCAAACCAGCGCCGACACCCACGAGCTGGCCTGGGACTATCAGCCAGCCCTGGTGTTGCTAGGGAACGGCCCCGCGTTCTCCTGCTGAACACGAACAACGTCTCAGAAGAGCAACATCGAGCAAGGCCACTCTGTGGTCGTGATAAATTAAGACAAAAACAAGACCCCTCATAATCTCGTCTGACCTCAGCCAAAATATGAACATTGTCCAAACCACAAAAACGACCAAACACCGCCACCAGGGGGTGGCTAATGACTGACTGCGGCTTCTTGGCCAACCAGGCTTTTGCCTCACTGCAGCCTTCCTTGTGAAGATACTCAATAGAATTCTCCCCCTTCCTGACAGCATCCAATCCAGAGCAAAGTTCTGTTTCCTTAAACTCCCCACAACCACCAGCAAGCCTAAAGGCTGTAACTCCTTTCTAACACCAACCTACTGAGACGCCCCACAGTGTGAGGTCTCTCTCGCTACAACAAGCAATAAACCCAACTTTTCCAACTCTACGTGCATTCCCGGAGGTCTCTGGAGGGCACTGAATGTCACATAGAGAATTAGAGTGAAGGGAAGGTTCCAACGGAGGTCCACCTGCCTCCGAAGCCTGAGCCCTTGGCCACCCTGCTTTGCAGATTCCTCAGTCAGCTTTTTAAAATTTGGGCTACATATAATTCACTTTATAAAATAAGAAAGTGTGCTCAAAAGGGTAGACTTCACTTATAGTGGAAGTGAAAATCACAGTTATGGGACACATGTCCTCACTATGCAGGGAAATGAGACATTGCTGTACTTGTCTCATACTTAACAGCTTCACATTTTGAATTATTTTTAGTTTTCGAAATAACGTGGTTTAGTCTATTAAAACAGGTGTCATCCTTTTATATCTTCCACGCTCACAGCCCAGTGCCTGAGCTCATTTTTATAAGACAAATTAAAGACAAGGTACTCCATTACTTCTTTCTTAAATAAAAATCAGTGAGATTTTTTTAAAAAATGGTCACAAAACAGGCACGAACTTGAGAAAGGAGTGAGCGTGAAGCGACAAAGGCTTTTGGGAAGTGGGGTGGGTAACAGAAGAGACAGGGTTTCAGAACAGAGAACTCGCTGGTCCCCTTGAGGGTTCAAAGAGAACAAAAAGAAAAACACTTCTGGAAAATGCAAAACTTCGTCTCCAAGCAGGCGATCTATGGGACAGCAGCTGGGAGCCGGAGCCCTATTTCTCAGATCGCTCTAACTGCCTGGGCTCAACTTCTCGCGGCTATTCTCCTTTATAGGAAGAGCGCGTTGGTGATTTCGACAAGCATCAATTTACTCTATATCGCTTTAGCTGCTTCTCCGGCGTCACATCGCTTCTTTCATTCCACTCCGACTCGCTGCCTGTCGGCCCCTTGAGAGCTACGATGCCCAGACACCCGGTCCTCCCATCCTAGTCACTCCTTTGAACAGAGCAGGTGCCCAAGGAGGGATGTTTTCAAATATTCTACAACCCATGCCTTTGGAGGAGCCGTCCCTCCTCGTTCCCCCTCGGGCGCAGATGCCCAGTGGGCTCCCAGGGGGTCCGCACGTCGAGGCCTAAGGCAGCCACGCGAGCAGCTGTGATGTCATCCCGCCCCCTGCCGATGACACCCAGGGGGGCTTGGCCTTCTCCGCAGGCTTGGGGCCCAATTTCAGGCGACTGAGGGAACCGTTCCAGCCCAGAGTCTCAACTCCCGTGGGCTCCGGCCTCTCCTTCCCGCACACACGCCCCGCAAGCCAGGGAAGCCTTTGCACACCCCAGGGGAAACGGGAGGACAAAGAATGAAGGGGTGGGGAGGGCTGGTGAACAGGGGGTGACAGAAGGTACCGGCCCTCCCAGCAGCCCGGGAAAGAAGTGGCCGCGGGGAAGGGGGGAGAGGGCTGGGGAAGAGGTGGGGGGAGAGGGGCACGCGATGGGGCCAGCTGGCCAGTTGTGGGGCAGCCGACCGCCTCGTCTCCCTTAGGGGGGACGGCGGGGAGGGGCGTCCCGGAGAGAGAAGGGCCGCGGACTCGGCTCCCCGGGGCTGGCCGCCCGCCCAGGCGGGAGCCGGAGCCGGAGCCGCCGCGGAGCCCGTGCCGCCACACTCACCTGCCTGCGCCGCCGCCGGCTCCCCGCAGCCGCGCACTGGGCGCCCCGCGCCGGCCCGGGCGGACTAGCCTCGCGGGGCGGGCCGGGGGCGGGGGCTCGCGGGAGGGGGCGGGCCGGC
>NC_058414.1:55559146-55697895 GCF_002201575.2 Neomonachus schauinslandi
CCGCCGTCCTCGCCCCGCCTCGGCCGCGCTCGGCCCGGCGCCCCGGGTCCCGTCCGGCTGGCGGCCCGTGGCGCCGGGCCGAGCGCGGCCGAGGCGGGGCGAGGACGGCGGGCGGCGTCCCGAGACCCGCCCGAAGGCCCAGAGCCGGAGGGTTCCCTCTCTTCGCGTGACTCCGCCCACGCCGGTCGCTGACACCCCGGGGCTCGGCTTTGGCCGAAGTCCCTCACGCTTTTCGGGATCCAAGGCCTGGGGCGCACCGGGGATAGGCCGGGGCCTCAGCAGAGGAGTGGGCCCGGCCTCCCTCCCCGAGGCCTCCTCTCCCGCCCTCAGTACCGTAGGGTTGGAAGCCTGCCGGGCCCAGTCACCCAGAGTTGGGTGCCGCCTGGCACCGTAGCTTCCCGGTTCCAGCGGGCAAGTCTGAGGCTGCTCTAGCCTGTGGGAGCCCCTGATGCCCGGGCCGGGGAGTGTCCGGATTTGTGGTGTGACGGTGCCCACACTGGTCCTGACATTATTAGTAATTCATGCAACTATATTCTAAGCTCCTCGAGGGCAGCGCCCAGCATCCCTCACTAGGTGCTTAGTGAATGAGTGAATGAGTGCAGCTGAGTGCAGTTGGTGCTCAAAAATGGCTCGCTGATTGACTGACTTAAACACTGTATCCCTTCAGTCAGTATTTACGGATCATCTTTTCTGAGCAGTACTCTGCTGAGCTGAGAACAATGAATGAGAAAAAATAAAATTTCTGTCCTTGGAGAACTTGCCTTCAGGAGTGTTGAGTTTTGTTGCTGCCTTCCACAGGGCGGGGAAAGAGGCAGGGCTTTCCGGGGGGGGGGGGGGGGCCCATGTGGTCTAAACCTATCCCTTGCAGTTACCCCACTCTTGTATTTGTCTCAGGAAAGCCCTCCTGACTAGTCACATTAAAAATACAGCCAGTCCATCAATCTGCAGGAACACTCCCTAGTTCCTTGCCTGCTTTATTTTTCTCCTTTGCACTGACCACCATCTGATAGACTATACACATCATACTTCATGTATTATCTTTCTCTTCCTTAGAATGTCAGTTCCATGAGGGTAGGGACTTTTGTCTGTTTTGTTCCCTATACCCAGCACCTAGCATAGTACCTGCTGCATGGTAACAGTAAATAATTGTTTAATTAATGTGTCCTCTTGTTTGTTTTTCCAACTAGATTGTGGGGTCTTATTCATCTGTGCAACCATCAATGGTTGTTGGACGAGTGAATAAATAGAAACGGTTGAGAGAGGTGGTCCTCTGTCTTGCCAAACTAATAGGTATTGGAAGACAAAATGATTCACTGTGCTGGCTTTGGAAAGAGACTTTTCATCCATGCTATTGCTTCTCTGTGTTCATAAAATGGTATAGTGATAACTCTGGCTTGATCAGACCTAGGCCTTAAGAATATCCTTATAAACAGCATGTTCACGAAGTCCCCGCCAACAAGCCCTAGCCCATTCTAGATAGGTTACCACTTCTAACTGAGAGGGCATGAGCTTTCTGTGGCAACGGTTACTTATGGGCTTCAAATTCTTTCCCTCCTTTTTTCCCATCCATTGCCTTTCAGTTAAATGCCTGAGAAGGATAATAATAATGTTAGCTGCTAATATTTATATAGCACTCTCTAGTTAGTATCACGAAGCATGGTTCTGAGTTCATTACATGCATTGATTGACTCATTTAATCCTCACAGCAACCGAGTGGTGGTCCAAGTTACAAATGAGTACATTGAGGCACAAGCCAGGAAGCTTACCTAGCCGGGAAGAAACAGAACCAAGATTTAAACAGATCACCTGACACCATCTGAGTTTCTTTTTTCAGTTGGGATATAACTGATATATAACACTGTATATATTTAAGGTATATAACACATTGATTTGATATACTTTTATATGGATGAAGTTCATTAATGGGGTGCATGATATAAATGAACATATTAACAAACCAGTTCTGTATGGCTGCCATCACTACTTCTAGTTTTTTGGGAGTCATTTTTGGAGAGACCTGGACTTTTTTTTTTTTTTTTAATTTTATTTATTTGAGACAGAGAGAATGAGAGAGAGAGAGCACATGAGACGGGGGAGGGTCAGAGGGAGAAGCAGACTCCCTGCCAAGGAGGGAGCCCAATGCGGGACTCGATCCCGGAACTCCAGGATCATGACCTGAGCCGAAGGCAGTTGCCCAACCAACTGAGCCACCCAGGTGCCCCGAAGCCTGGGCTCTTTTCAATGAATAGCCACTGTGGAAGAAAAAGAAAACACACAGATTTGGGATGAGAAAAATTTGGGTCAAATCCAGTCTACCATTACCAACTGAGTGACCTTAGGCAAATTTTCGACTTCCTATTTTAAAAATCACTTAGAGTGTTTTCATGAGATTAAAAGAGAAAATGTATAAAAAGCACTCAGCACATAGTACACAATAAAAGTTAGTTTCCTTTTCTTTATTAATTACTTTCTAGTTAATGTCACTTTTAAATTGAGTCTAAAATTTTTCACCTATGTATAATTTTGTCTTTTACCATATTGACTGCTTCCCAGAGGAACATAGCTACTAACATAAATTTACATAAGATTTGGCATACACTGATATCTATTTTTAAACCAATTTATCTCCCTGAATCCCAAAAGTGTTTTAACTGGAAACTGTAATGCCAATGCATATTACCAATTACTGCTTTAAAATAAAAAGCTTGGGCGCCTGGGTGGCTCAGATGGTTAAGCGTCTGCCTTCGGCTCAGGTCATGATCCCAGGGTCCTGGGATCGAGTCCCGCATCGGGCTCCCTGCTCCTTGGGAGCCTGCTTCTCCCTCTGCCTCTCTCTCTCTCTCTGTCTCTCATGAATAAATAAATAAAATCTTTAAAAAAAATAATAAAATAAAAAAATAAAATAAAATAAAATAAAAAGCTTTATGGAGGGTTAAATATGGCCCAGAATTAACGCCTATTTCTTTCAGGGTCTCAACCATCTCTTGTACAATTGCAAGGTAGAGATACAGGCAGGAGAAAAGGAAAATTTACTTGGAGGCCAGCAAATGACCAACAAAAATTATCAAAATTTAAAGTCTCAATGCAAATATTATTGGGGACAAATAAAGAAATGAAGTCACTTGGGGGACACTGGGTGGCTCAGTCAGTTAAGTGGCTACCTTTAACTCACCTGATCTCAGGGGTCCTGCTCAGCGGGAGGTCCTGCTCAGCAGGGAGTCTGCTTCTCCCTCTCCCTCTGCCCCTCCCCCTGCTTGTGCTGTCTGTCTCTCTCTCTCAAATAAAAAAATCTTTTTAAAAAATGAAGTAATTTGTTGTTCAAATTATAATTTACTACATGACACACTACCTAAAACTTAATGACTTGAAATAACAACCATTTTATTACATCTCAGGATTTTGTGGGTCAGAATTTTGGGCAGGGCTCAGCTGAATGATTCTTCAGTTCCATGTGGCTCAGACTGGGGTCATTCAGTAGAATTTAGCTAGTGAATGACCCAGCCTGGAGGGTCTCAGATGGCCTTACCCACATGTCTAATGCCTTGGCAGGGATGGCTGGAAGGCAGCCCTCAGCTGGGATTATCAAGCAGACCCCCCAACATGCGGCCTCTTTATCATAGTGGTCTTGGGGAAATCAGACTTCTTATATGGAGGCTCAGGGCTCCAAAAGTGAGTGTTCCAGGAAACAAGGCAGAAGCTATGTTTTATGACTTAGCCCCTGAAGACCTGGCATGCAACTTCCCCAAACTTCCACAGTTGAAGCCAGCCCAGATTCATAGAGAGGGGAATTATACTCTATCTTTCAGTGGGAGAAACTACAAAGAACTTCCAGACACCTTCAATCTATCACACTTGTTTTTATGAAAGAGAATGGTATTAAATAAAGTTAGTAAAAACTCCTACATTTTTGTCCATTGTTCATGTGGAAACATATATCATTGTCAGCATTAAAGAGATTTACAATGAAGACCAGGAGTCATCCACCAGGTGTCAGGTTTATAGAAACATTCAAGAGTAGTGCAATTCAGAGCTGTACATGCTTTTCTTGCCCCATTATCATTGTTCTTAAAGTTTGTCCAGCATCTAAGTTAGCTATGTCCAACACAGAGAAAGGCAAAGTCCATACTTCCAGCATTTTGTTAATTTAACAAATATTTGTTAAGGACGTACTGTATGCCAAGCCCTATATTAGCTACTGGGGCCATAATAGTGAGAGAGGGAAATCTAGTTCATGTCCTCACAGAGTTTGGGAGTATATCTGAGAAAGAAGACAGATAAACAATGAGGATACAGGCTGAGAAGTTCAATGATCAGGTGCCATGGGAAGGTTTGATTAGACCATTGAACGTGGTAGAGGAGGAAAGGAATCTGGGTCAAGGCAAGTCAAGTAGGGTAAGCTAAACAAATAAACCCCCAGATGATAATGGCTCAAATATAATAGCAGTTTATTTTTTCTCAATGAACAACTGAAGGCAGTTCCAGAGTATGGGAGGTGGTGAGGGAGGAGGGTAGTCTCTGTTCCTTCAGGAACCAGACTGGTAGAGGTCCTGCCATTTTCAGCTCAAGGCTGCCCGGCTTTTCTGGGCACGAATGTCTCCAGCAGGCAGAGAGGGAAAGAACCTGGAGGCTCTCTCATGGGAGGTTTTTCACGGGCCTGGCACTTTTGCGTACCTTCTTTTGGCCAGAAATTAGTTATACGGTCCCTCTAGCCACAAGGAGGCTGGAAAACGTAGCCTTTGTGCCCAGGAAAAAAAAGAAGAAGTCAGTTTCCAAGAGCAGTAGCAGACTCCACTTCAAACCACCTTTATTTTATTTTATTTTATTTTATAAGATTTTATTTATTTATTTGACAGAAAGAGATACAGCGAGAGAGGGAACACAAGCAGGGGGAGTGGGAGAGGGAGAAGCAGGCTTCCCGCTGAGCAGGGAGCCCGATGGGGGGCTCATTCCCAAAACCCCGGGATCCTGACCTGAGCCAAAGGCAGACGCTTAACGACCAAGCCACCAGGCGCCCCTCAAACCACTTTTAGAGGACAAACAGGTGTTGGCCAAGTTCCTAGCTTTTATAAAGGATCCCAACATGGGCGACCCAGATAGCTAAACCATTTTTAGTTTTGATAATTTATTTTCAGATTATATAACACATACTATGAAAAAAGAGTAAGCCTTTCTTCATCCTACACCTGGTTTAAAGGATAGCTAAGAAAACATGGAGAAACTGATGATAAAGCGGGTGAGGGTGGGATTTTCATCTTCAACAGTTACTACTGATAAAACCTCTTAGCTGAGTTTTAATTGAAGGGGGAGAGTGGGAATTGTATATACATTTGTGGTTTAGCAAGGTTCTTAAAAAGGCTAATTACAGTGGAAAAAGCAATTTGGCAAGAAAAAAAGTTATCTTGGCATCTGACTCAATCTTGACTGACTGCAAGAAACACCAGTACAATAAATGTGTTAGTCTGAACAGTGGAAGAGAAAAGAGCTCCAGAAGTTGAGCCCCTGCCACGTCTGGGCACCTTTGACACCACGAAAGCTTTTTACTCTGTCTCAAACTGTCCGTAGAGGTGGACTTTCTTTCTCTCTAACGGTCTACTTTGAAATCTTCACGCTTGGTTTCTGCCCCAGAAGAACTGTACCTGTCACCTCACTGCAAGGCTAGTTTTCTCTGAGAAATTAGACATCCAGGAGGACATAGCTACCCAGGGACTTAACTCAAGGAGGCTCACTTTCTGCAAGCAAATCCACCTTCCTCTGCTGATGTTCTCATATTAAAAACAACAAAAGCATCGACACTGATGGTTAATTTTATGTGTCGACTTGACTGGGCTAAGCGATGCTTAGGGAGCTGGTTAGACATTATTTCTGGGTGGGTCTGTGAGGGTATTTCTGGAAGTAGACTTGAATCTGTAGACTGGAGAAAGCAGACGCCCTCACCAAGGCAGGTGGACATCCTCCAATCACTTGAGAGGCTGAAGAGAACAGGAAGCGGGAGGAAGAGTGAATTTCCTCTCTCTGCCTGAGTTGGGACATCCCTCTTCTGCCCTCAGACACTGGCATTCCCGATTCTCCAACCCGCAGACGTTGACTGAATTACATCACTGGCTTCCCTGGTTCTCTAGCTCATAGAGAGCAGATTGTGAGACCATCAGCCTCAGGAATCATGTGAATCAATTCCTAAAATAAATCTCCCCATATATAGATATAATCCAGATGTCTATATATAGAAGAAAACAGAACCAATAGGATACACCTATCTGCATCTGTAGTTCTACATAGATATACAGAAAAATTGTCCCAGTAAATTTTACGTCTATACGGATATATCTAGTTATGTAGATATACAGTTGACCCTTAAACATGGGTTTGAATTGGGCGAGTCCACTATTATGCAGATTTTTTTCAATAAATAGACACATAGTATGATAAATGTATTTTCTCTTCCTTGTGTTTTTCTTAATAACATTTCCTGTAGCTTACTTTATTATAAGAATACAGTATATAATACATATAACATATAAAATGTTTAATCAACTGTTTACGTTATTGGGAAGGCATCCCAGGCAACAGTAGGCTATTAGTGGTTAAGTTTTGGGGGAGTCAGAAGCTAACCGTAACCCCCACCCCCTGGGTTGTTCAAGGGGCACTTGTATGCTACTGCTTCTGCGTCTCTGGAGAACTCTAACACACTCACCAAAAGCCAACCAAACAAGCACATCCCACCATCACTTTGGACAACCGTTAAGAAACTTAACGAAGCTCGCAACTATTGAGGACTGACTTGCTAAAGAGGCTTTTTAAAGAACCCAGTAATTCTGATTTGGGCGGGGACATTGTATGGAAATGTGTTTTGGAAAGACTAGTCTTTGATCAGGACCCTGAAGCACAGGGTCCAGATAATCCAAATAAGCATGCTTGCAAGTTCCCTTATTTCTTATTTCTCCCTCCTCCCCAGAAAAACCCTGCCAGCACGAGGGTAATGCCAAACATTCCCTCTAACCATGATTAGCCGCACATTCTAGATTCAGAAATAGGCTGGAATGCAAATATCCCCAAGGGAATTCACACTGCAACAAACAATCACATAAGACATAAAAATTGTTGCAGATTCTTTTGGGATAGCAGGGTTTGATCAAGAAGTTGAAAGATACATGGGAATGTTAGGGAAAGAAAACTACTAGTTATTTCACAACTTTGCTACTTTTAGCTTATTTGGGACAGCGGGCACCAGGTTGGAGATCTATAATTGCTGTAGCCTTTGAATGCTTCCTTTGTGTCCAGCATAGTCTTTTATGTACATTATTTCATTAAATCTTTATACAACTCTATGAAGCATTATTATCCCTATTTTATAGATGAAACAACCTAAATCCTAGAGAGACAGCCTACAAGTCTGGCATAATTGATACTAGGATTTAAACTGAGGTCTGAGTCCAAGCCCTAACTCTTGACTACTGCCTAATAAGTGAATTTGGGGAAGAAGTCAAACATCTAAACATAATTCTGAAAGTTCTACTTTTCGCCTTCAGGTAAATTAATAATCAATCAAAACAGGTTATTACTTTTGTTCCTAAAGGTTCTCTGGAATATTGACTCCTAATACAATCCCTGCAGGCCAGTCTAATGATTTCTATTGCCCTGATATTAAAATGTAGTATTTTTTATGTTTTCTAGAAATCGTTTTCTAGGAAAGTGCGAAAAATGGGTAGTCTGGCTTTCACTGAAATTTTAAGGGAGGAGAAAGTTGTAAGACTTTCTATTTGTTTCTATTAAAGCTTTTGTCATTTCTTCTAAAACTGCCATATAACAGTCATTGGAAGGCTAAGAAATCTGGGATAAAAATAAATTTAAAATCTATTATTATTATCCATAATATCTACAAAAACCCAAAATATTTTCTCAGCTCACAATTTAGAGGCTGATTTCTCCTCTTTTATGTCTTGTCTGATGATTATTATTAGGAAGTCCAGAGAAAATTCTTTCTGATGACTCTCAGGCATGTTTGTACGGTACTTATTATTTATATACTTTATTAAATGTCATCTGCTTTTGCTTTATTAATGTTTTATTAAGGACCATCTGGCAGTTGCTACAGATCATATAGACTCTCCAATGAGTAGGTTCTCACCCATGAATAAATTATCAAGTGTCATGATTAGCAAAAAAGAGATTAAACTGGGTAGTGGAAAGAACAGGGGACAAGGACACACATGTCCCAAGGCTGCCCCGGGCTGGTCTTGTGGCCAGCATGGTCCCTCTACCTCTCTGGGCCCCATGGTTTTATCTGAAAACTGAAGGTTGGACTCAGTCTCTGAGATTACTTCAAACTTTAAAATTCTGGGTCAGAAGCTCAAATGCAGTGCTGTGGACCCAAACCCCAAGAACACAGGGGAGGGGATTCCGTATGGGGGTCGCTAGTAAACACGTCCTGGCTGTGGCCAGGGACCTAATGATTTAGGATGGGTGGGAAGAGGGAACAGCAAAAGCCAGGCAGGTGCAGCATTATATAAAGTTTGGGGCAGGAGTCGGGAACTGAGACTGGAAAGACAGGAGAGCAGACTGGGGAGGGCTTTACCTGATAAGAGGAATTGACAGTTGGATCTTGACCACCATTTCCCTCCTCCCTGGCCTTAGCTCTCTTGAGTCCTTAGGAACCATTCACATAGGTCTAGCCAAACAGATTGGTCTCCTTAGTGGGTTAAACATTACCCTTAAAGCAGAGTTTTCCAAATGGTACAGCATACAGATGATGAGTGGACCTAGAAATTGAGACCTTCAGCCCTTGAGATGAGTCACCGGCTGGTTATTACATAAACACTTTATTTTCTGTGTGTGCCATGATATGGTAAAGATTGGGAGCACTACCCTGAATTAATCTGGTCCACCACATTAATTTGCTTAGCAAATGATTTTCATCAGGAGTTCAAGCATAAAGCACTTATATTAAATTGTATAATTGCTTGTATTACTATACAATTACTATACAAGCAATTATATAATTGTACAATTATATTAAATTTTATCATAGACTGAATATTTGTATCTCCCCCCAAAATTCATCTACTGAAATCTAATTTCCAGTATGATGGTATCTGGAAGTGGGGCCTTTGGGAGGTGATTAGGTCATAAGAGCAGAGCCCTCCTGACTGGGATTAGTGCCCTCACAAAAGAGATCCCACAGAGCTCTCTTCCCCTTCTGCCATGTGAACCATGAAGTGGGCCCTTACTGGACACCAAATCTGCCTTGATCTTGGATTTCCCAGCCTCCAGAACTGTGAGAAAGAAATCCTATTGTTTAGAAGCTGATATTTTGTTATAGCAGCCTAAAAGAACCAAGACAATTATATTAAGTTGTATTATATATTATGTTAATTAAATGAATGAATGAAGAAATAGAGAAAATTCACTCAACACAGTTACTCACTGAGGCCCTCATATGCGCCAGGCACTGGATTAGGCATGAGGGATACAGCTATAAACAACAGATAAAAATAGACTAGAACCCCTGCCCTCGTGAAACTCATATTCTAATGGGTGAAATGACAATAAACAGGAAAATAGAGAAAACACACTTCCAGTTTCCAATTTGGCATGTAAGGAGCTTGGCTGTCATCACTCCATTCTAATGATAAGTGAAAAGTTGAAAAAACTGAAAGACCAACAACTCTTCTTGGATCTGTTGAGAAGTGAGGTCACAGGGCAAATGGCTAGCTTGGAGACAAATACAGAGAATCACAACTGACCAGAGTAGAACCCTCTGTAGGAACCAGGGTCAGAGGAGGAAAACCTGGTCTAGAATTGAGGAATTACTGGAGGCTCACAGGGGACAAGTATAAGAGTTAAAAATTTTCCATTCTTCTGTGAATTTTACCTCTAGGACCTCTAGCAGGTTCTCACAGTGAGTACTGAAGAAAAATCTTCTAATGCTTCCAGTAGGGAAATGGGAAGAATAACCATCTAAAAATATGCCAGTGCATCAGTTCTTCTTAACAGTCTCCTTAACTGTCTTCAACACAATTTATTTCACCAAGGCCTAAGCTGCTGAAGCTTTATCAGAACCTGACTGACTTGAGAGGAGAAATACCCAACTTTAGCTCCTCTAGCCATCCTGCCCCCCCCCCCCCAGGGGGTGGGGAGTTGAGAAGCTCTTGTGATTTCACAGCCCACCTGCACAGGCTGTCTGAAAGACTGAGATCTAATCACAGAACTATAGACCCCTTGCCCTCCCCCACACCACCTTACCACTACATCACTAAAGGCCTATGTACCACAGTTTCTTCGCTCAGTACATACATAATGCCCAGCTTTAAACAAAAAAACTACAAGGCGTACTAAGAGGCAAAACAAAACAGTGTCTGAAGAGAGAGTGTAAACATCGGAACCAGACTCAAATATGGCAGGCATGTTTGTATTATCAGACCAGGAATTTAAAACAATTGTGCTGAGGGTTCCAATGAAAAAACGGAGAAAACATTCAATAACAGATGAGTAATTGTAATATAAGAAGAAATATTTTGTCTTTGCCCTGGTGTCTGGCACAGAGCTCTTCAAACTCTTGGAATCTCCTGAGTGATGAGTGGTTTTGGCATGTTAATGAAATGACTCTTGGTTGAGGGGTGCCAAATAGCTTCGGGAGGAGAGCTGCTCACCAGAAAAACCATACCATGTGATTAGAAGGTTGGAAAATTCAACCCCATTCATGATCTCCTGGGAGGAGAGAGGGACTAGAGATTATGTTCAATCACCAATAGCGGATGGTTTAATCAATTATGCCTATGTAACGGAACTTCCATGAAAACCCATAAACAATAGGGTTTTAAGAACTTCCAGGTTGGCAAACACTTTGAGGGGCTTGAAGGGTCATGCACCAGCGTGGAGGCTTCTGGCCCCTCACCCCATATCTTGTCCTATGTGTCTCTTCCCTTTGAATGTTCCTGAGTGGTATCCTTTATAACAAACTGGTAATAGTAACTAAAGTGCTTTTCTGACTTCTGTGAGTTGTTCTAGTGAATTATCAAGACTGAGGAGAGAGTTGTGGGAATCCCCAAATTTATGGCCAAGTGAAACAAAAGTATGAATAACCTGGGGACCTGATACTTGTAACTGGTGTCTGAGGTGGGGGCAATCTTGTGTGGACTGAGCACTTAACCTGTGGGGTCTGTGCTAATTCTGGAAATTGGTGTCAAAATTGAATTGAATTGTTGGACACCCCCTTGGTGTTGAAGGACTGGTGAATTGGTTGGTGTTAGAAAACACTCCAGAAAGAACCTGAGAGTAAAGTAAGCAAAGAGATGAAAGCTCTGAGAAGGAATAAAAAAGAAATACTAGAGGTCAGAAACATTGTAACTGAAATGAAGAATGCCTTTGATACACTAATTAAATGGACACAGGTGAGAAAAAGACTGAAAAAAAAGGAACTGAGTAGCCAAGAACTGTAAGACAGTGACAAAATGTATAACATATATGAGAATATCAAAAGAAGAGAGAGAATCAGAAGAAATATCTGAAGCAATAATTGAAAATTTCCCTAAATTAACGTCAGACACCAAACCACAGATCCAGGAAGCTCAGAGAACACCAAGGAGGACAACGGCCAAACAAAGAAAAAAAGAAAAGAAAAAACCTTAAAAGACCCCCCCACAAAAAAAAAAACAAAAAATAAGCCCCAAAAACCCCCCAAAACATAAAACAAAACAAAACAAAACCAACTAAACAAAAAAATTACACCTGAGCACAGCATCCTCCAACTGCAGAAAACGAGAGAAAGAAAAAAATCTCAGAAGAAGAAAACATAAGGCATGTTAGGTAGTGGCAATGCTAATGCAGAGAAAAGTCAAGAGAGGACTAAGGAGTTACAGAGGGAGGAGGGGGAAAGGTTTGGAATTTTCCACAGAGTGGCCAAGGAAGCCCTCCTTGGAATGGAGGCCTTTTAGTCAAATTCCTGTGAACTTTGGAATTCATGGACACTTTAATAATGCTTTTCTTTATTTGGAGCCTGTAACAGGTCCCATGGTACAGTTGGAGGGGTGTAACCAGATGGCATCCTGGGCCTTGGGCAGGTGACCCAACTTTCTGGGCCTCCAGTCCACATCTCCAGCTGAGCTCCTTTCCACAGGACTTAGAGCTGCAAGGACCACTCTGTCCCCAGCTCCTCACGTGGCTGCCCCTTGCTTATCTTCGGGTCTCAGCTTCAACTTCATTTTCTATTGGCAGCACTCCCTGACCCACAGCCTTAAGAAGGTCTCTCTTATTTATTCTCACACCTTTCTTCTTAGTAAATTTCTTAATCGTAATTAATTTATTGGTGTGTAACTACCTAATGTCTGTTTTTCCTGCTAGAATGTAAGCTCTGTAAGAGGGACAGCCATGCCTCCCTCTGCTCACTGCTACATCCCCAGAACCTCTCAGAATGTCTAGCACAGAGAAGGCACTCCACAAATGTATTTTGAATGCATAGGTGAATGAATGAACAATCAAGTGGCCGTTGCTTAGGGATCATTCTAGATTAAGCAAATGGCACAGTTAAGGAATGGGCATATATTCGGTGTCTGATAAATGACAGCTGCTGATTTCATGGATGTATTTCTCATCAGATGCTAGTTGTTCCCATGACTAACTTGGTTTTATGTCTTTGCAAAAGCTGTTGGGATTTTAGGACTGGGTTTCCATATAGTTCAGCAATTTTTTCAGAAATCCAGGTCACTAGAATTTAGAGGGGCTTTTTTTTTCTGGTTTGTTGCCTCTCCTGCGATATGCTAATGCCTCTTATTAAAAAAAGGTCGGGGGGTGCCTGGTTGGCTCAGTCATTAAGCGCCTGCCTTTGGCTCAGGTCACGGTCCCAGGGTCCTGGGATCGAGCCCAGCATCGGTCTCCCTGCTCGGCGGGAATCTGCTTCTCCCTCTCCCACTCCCCCTGCTTGTGTTCCCTCTCTCGATGTGTCTCTCTCTCTCAGATACATAAATAAAATCTTAAAAAAAAAAGGCCATGACATGAGACTTGATCTTAGAAGATGAAGAATCCAATAGCCAGGGACTTGGGTTATTTCAAACAATAAAACACCCAATACCATTCAAGGACCTGTGGGGATGAGATGAGGCCGACAGGAGGTGCCGGTTAGAGTACAGGATTGAATTGTTATAGGACACCATGCTCTTGAACCCTGAACGGCCTTTGTGGTCTGGGAGGCTGCCGTCAGCGGCAGTGTACAAGATGACACGCAGCAACAGAATAAACTTTTCTTTTCCCACCTCCATTTCTGAAGAGTTTGTCTTTAGTCTCCTGGAAACTCATCAGTGACACTAAACACATGTTTTTCATCTTATTTTCTTTATAAACACAATTCCAATCAGGCACTTATAATTCTTGGGTAGAAACGAACCCAGTGTTTAGTTTTACATTGCTGTTTAAATCACTTGGGCTATAATTCAATTTCATGGTTTAGACATCTCAACTTACATAGCCAGTATCTGAAGCACTTTGAAAATAATTAAGTTTGATAGGGCTTAAGATGAAGTGCTATTCTTATTCTTTCACATTTTAGTGCCAATTATAAATCCATATATCCATGGCCTTCATATTAATATAGCTTATGACCAATTCACTTTAATTTTGTTCATCTTTGATGGCAATTCACATTGTTCTTCCATTTACTGATTTGTAATTGGTTCTTGTTTTCATATGTTTTATGGAGACTCTCAGCTTCAGATAGATTAGGCAGATCGAAAGAATTTTTAAGACTAACAGTCATAGACATATTGTAATTTGTCAGTATAGCTCCCTCTCTCACCCACCTTTACAAGTTAAAGGCTTTATAGGGTCGCCATGGTAGCTCAGTTGGTTAAGTGTCTGACTCTTGATTTTGGCTCAGGTCATGATCTCAGGGTCATGAGATCCAGTTAAAGGCTTTAGCGGCCTTTCTGTTCCTTCTGAAATAGTGATGGCATGGGCCGTTGGGTTTTGCAGAGCCAGGGAGCTTACATATATACAGATGGCAGGAACTCTTCCTAGAATCTAGTATGCTCCTTCTGAGTTGGTCTAACTCCCTTTGTCAGTTGTGGAAAGCTCTGTGACTCCTGTTTCCTGGGGTTTACCAGAAGACTCAAATGTCACAGCCACATCTTCTCTTGTTCCCAGTACAACCGTCTCCTTGGTTATTCTTCATTGTTTCTAATCTCTTTTTATCTTTTAATTTCCCTGTGTTTACATAGATGTGTGCCTCTTAGATGTACAAATCTCTTTGGAAAGTATGTGGGGCCTAGGTGAAAAACAAATCATCCTGCTTTCTTTAGGAGGGGACTAGATGGTCTTTCTAAGACTCTCGTCTTGTAGCAGTCTGAGTGATGAGGGGCTCCAGGCACTGTCTGTCCTCTGTCTCCCCCATGACTCCCCCATGACTCCTCCAAGGATGCCCTCTCTCTCCAAGTCATTTCCTGGCAACATCACTCATTTGCCACTTGCCACAAACAGTATCATGGTCACTTGCTTGACTTTTTAAAGCATTCATATTTCACCTGGAACCCTCAAACCAGAACCAGGACCTCCCCAAAGATTTCAAGCATTTCCCAGGATTTCAATCTCATCCTCACGTCTGGCTTTGAGATCCTGGGTCTGCAAACTCACCTACGCTTACCTAGTCCTTCCAGTCATTGGGGATGATCCAGCTACGGAATCAGGTCCCTGTCTTTCATTCACACAAATATCACCTCCACAAAGCATGTGTGTGTGGAAGATGTTACTAAATGCTTGGGGAAATAAAAAGAGCTTACAAGAAAACAAAACCAAGCAACTAAAAATTATGCAATAGGGGGCACCTGGATGGCTCAGTCGTTAAGCGTCTGCCTTTGGCTCAGGTCATGATCCCAGGGTCCGGGGATCGAGCCCCACATCAGGCTCCCTGCTCAGCGGGATGCCTGCTTCTCCCTCTCCCACTCCCCCTGCTTGTGTTCCCTCTCTCGCTGTGTCTCTCTCTGTGAAATAAATAAATAAATAAAATATTTTAAAAATAAATAAATAAATAAATAAAAATTACACAATAGGGGGTGCTGGCATTTTACGGTCTCTGTGATTTGTCTTCTGCCGAGCCATAGTCTTGGAGTGTCATGGTGTTTTTTCAAGTTAATTTTCCCGATGAAGACAGTTCTCCTCCTAAGAGGAATTCCAATACCAGGTTTCGTGGTAATTGTTCTCTCATTCTGTTACACAATATTATATGGACACATTATCTTCCTACCTCTGTGTTAAGTCTAGGAAGGCAAAGACCTTCTTAGAGCTTTCCTAATTATTCAGGAGAAGGGAAGGGCATGAATAATGGCCATCTACTGTGTGGCAGACAGTCTGCTAGATCCTTTTCTACGTGTTATTTTATTTACTTCTGTGCTGTGAAGTCAGGGTGGTTATCTTCTTTTCATTGACTTGGAAACTGAGGCTCAGAGATTAAATAATTTGCCTAAAAATCAGTGTTTGCAATGCAAAATCAACACAATTTGTGAAACATCTAGAATTCCATGCTTCTTCAAGCTTGCAAAGTGTGGCTCAAGGTTGCTTCTCCCTTACTGCATAGCCCCCGCCGCCACCACCACCACCTGCCCCAACCTCAGCCTCCCTCTTGGAGTCTTTGCTAAGGATGTGCTGTGGCAAGGAAGAGCTCCTGGGTGCTGGCCACGTTGGTCGTGCTGATTAATCCTATGTGACTAATACAGTGGTCATGGTGGTGGTGCTTCTGGGAAAAGAGAAGACTCAGAAATGGAAAGATGGATTTTGTCTCTCACTGTGAGCCAGTTCCTGAGTTTAATGGTTATTTGTTTTAACTTTTTGTTATGAAAAATGTCAAACTTCAGGGTGCCTGGCTGGCTCAGTCTGTACAGCATGCGACTCTTGATCTTTGGGTCATGAGTTCGAGCCCCACATTGGATGTAGAGCCTACTTAAAGAAAAGAAAAATGTCAAATATCTATCAAAGACAGAATAGTAAAATAAACTCCCATAACCATCCATCATCCAGCTTCAATTATTACAAACTCATGGACAATTCTGTTTCATCTGCATCCATCCCTACCCCCTCCCAGCCACCACCATTTTATTTTGAAGCAAACCCTAGGTTTCATTTGATGACCAGGTCTTTGCCACCTCATCAATATTTGTTTTTATGTCATTAAAATTTTCAATTAAAAGTAAAGCCTTATTGGACAGACTTCATTAAAGCCTACTGGAGCAGATAGAAACTGCTATTGCACAAAGGGACCCATGAGATGGGCACTAAACGTCTGCCCTGTCAGCTTAGTGTTGGCTCCCACCCTCACCACTCCGTGTAACATAAAATAGCAATATCCTCCAGGTTTGCCTCCCCGCCGGGCTTGTGTGTCTGTTACACTGCACATTTGTCTGTTTCTGTGCTCCTGTCTGCACCCCACCCTCTGCCCATGAGACTCTAACCTCCAGGAAAACAGAAACTTAATTTTTTCCTCTCTCTCCTGCATTCTGTATCATTGGCTGGATGAATGTGGGCAGGCAAAGGACCCTCTCAATAGGCTTTGTGACAACTGCTCACTCTTGGATAATTTTAATTCCAGAAAAGCATGATGATTCAAAAGCTGACAGCTTTTTCTGAATATGTGACATCATTCTTCCATGGGGCGAAATAATTCCCACTTTCAGGATAAAATAGAAAAGAATACTTTAAAGCAGATTCTGCAATTTGTAGGTAAGCTCCGTGAGGGCAGGGACAGTGTCTGGCACATGCTTGGTGCTCATGAATATTTGTTGATCGACCGAAGAACATTTCCACCTATTCTTGAGATCACAAAGTGGCAGCATAGAGAGAAACTTAAGGATAATCTGTCCATCTGCTGCTGGGGCTAAACGAGATTTGTAGAGGGTAAGTGACTTACCTACGGTCTCACCACTAACTAGAATTAGGTTTCCCAAGGCCCATCCCACGGTTCTTTCCCGTCCTTGAACTGCCTGTGTCAGCTTCAAAGACCTGATGAAACCTTTGGAAAACAAGTTCTTAACACTTGAGAAGGGACAAGCGTGTTGGGGTCACATTGTTTGCATCTCATTCTGTAGCAGAAGGAGCTAGATTTGGACAAGTCAGTGGTATGTCCCCAGACTGCTATTGACTAGTCGTGAAAGTTGGGTCAAGTTGCATAACTTCTGGTCCTCAGCGAACTCATCTGTTAAATGGGGATGGTCTTCTTCAGTCCCTTCAGTGCTGTCTGCTAGGACTCCCCACCCTTTACCTCCTGGCTCCAGGCGGAGGAAACCCCAGCTATTGTGACACATCAAAAATTTCACTGTGATGTTAGCTGGGAAGCAGTGTAGTAGCTTCACTGGCTTGGAGAGGAACTGTGAGTCATACGTGGCACATCCCCCCCACCCCCCAGCCTTAGCCCCTGTCGCCAAGCCCTCTTGTTCTCTTCACTGTCTGAGGTCTGTCCCTCCTTTCAGCGCACATCTGTGAGGCCCCATCACCTCTCCCCTCAGCACACGGGTGTCCTCTATATAGAGCCTTCTTACCACACTGGTTGTTGACCAACCTACCGGCTCCCCACCAGACCGGAAACTCCTCAAGGTGGAGGACTGTGTAGTTCCAGTGTCTGGGACCACTCCTGGCTGGGCAAATGTTTTCAAAGAATCCATCCCGGCAGCTGCTGACTGCTCTCTGTGTGCAAACCCCTTTTAAAGTACCCATGAGGCGTCACAGGAGAAAGAGGTGACAAGGCCCTTATCTTGACATTTCCAAGATGGTACAAAAGCAATATGTAACATTTCATGAAAAGAAACATAGTTGTTACCAACATGCTACTTTTAAAGACCTAGAACAATCATAAAGTTAGAAGGTGGTGTTTCAGCTCAGTGGTGAGCAAATGCTGGTGAACAGAGTATGTGGGGCTCTCTGGGAAGTGTGTGTGTGTGTGTTTGTGTATAAAATCACCCCCACCAGCACATTATCCAAAGTTGAGAATCACTGCTGAAGTTGATCGATCTTTCCTAGTCTGGTATCTGTTTAAATTATGGCATTTAATAAAGAAGAGAGGCTGCCCTTAGCTCATCAAAAATTTGAAAACAACCATATCACAGAGAACCAGAGTTTGTTGGGTTTTTTTTTTAAAGCACAGTTAATTACAATTCATCCTTGGTAAAATAACTAGGAGCCAAAATAATTTAACAAATTCTATCCTCTCAAAAAAAAAAAAAAAAAAAAAAAAACTCTTAAGCCTATTTACTTACTGAAGATTCCTCTCAAAGCCCAGACGTGAACGCCTCCAGTCAATGTAAGATCCAGGTGCTTGTTCTTCTGTTTGCCGAGCCCCCCACCCCCCGCCTCGCCCCGCCCCGGTTGCCCTGCCCTGGGGGCTGAGCTGTTAGTTCTGGGCTTCATGGGCCAGAGGAGACAGAGATTGGGATAGTTCTAACTTCCTCTGGGCTGGATTTTCTAGCAGAGGCCAAATGTCCCTCCACTCCAGCTGCCAATGGCCCTTCCCCTCTTTGGAGCTCCAGCTACTTCCGGGTGGTGGTAACAACTTCCTGCTCTTAATAATATGCCTTCAATCTGCTAGAAGCCTGCAAGTAGTCTCTTCATTTTCCTCTCTTGAACTACCGGCGTTAGATTCGGTTTCCTGCAGGGACCCCAACTACTAAGTCCATGAAAAGAAACCCTTGTCTGGGTGTGGAGGAGGACGGTGATGTCTTGATTTGTGGGTTACTCGTGGCCATCAAGCATGTTAGTGCTGGTAGAAAATTGTATGACTAAATTTGTAAACCAATGGCCTGGAACCCGTACCTCCAGATTTGATTGCCTCCTCAAAGCTGACACCTTAGGATGCTTAAAACCTATTTCAGCAATGGCTAACATGTTAAAATATTCTGAGGTTGCTTGTTAAGATTTTCTTTAGTGTTCATAACCCTATTTTGAATAATGTTGGAAAATGGCCCCCCTCTGATGACAGATTTGATTCAGATCAACAGACAATATCAACAACACATATTTGAAAATTGGCAAGAATTGCATTATGTTTCCATGCAAATTTCACTGATTATCTTCAAAATGTCTTTTATACCTTATTTTTCTTTTCTTTTAAGCCAGGATCCAATCAAGTTTCATAAATTGTTTTTGGTTGTCTCTTTAAGTGTTTTTAGGAATACAGAGATGTGAGTTTATGCACATAATTCTGTGATCCACTGTCTTGTGTACCATGATAAATATGTCAATGAATCGGGTGGGTCTTTAGTGAAGGCTAAGAATGTTCCTGGCATTGCAAAGGACACAACTTGCATATGGGAGGAGGAGATGAGTCAGTCATTCATAAGGGCCATTAAATTGGTATGAGCAGTCAGCGTTTTCCTTTTTCGTGTTGGGGCACACAGAAAAACCTCTTTCCATAGTCTGCTGGGGTAAACACAGGGCGCTCCTTGGGGGCTGTCTGGGGCTCCAGCTGCCTCAGGTCCCCCTCCTAAGGGCTGAGGGACCTACATTTGTAGAATGGCAACTTTATGGTTTCCCAGTTTATGTCCCAGGGTATTCTTATTTCAAATCTCTATCACTTTAGATAACCAGGCATGTTTCTTCCTCAAAAGAGCCTAGCTTAGCGTCTTGTTCCCCTTCAGCAGCCACTAATACCCATTAACCTGGAAAAACAAAGACAAAGGTGGCCCTTTTTCCATGTTGTTTATTCACCGTCAACTAGCTACATGAGGGGGATAAACAAATGAGTACGAACTTTTTGGGGAGAATGGGGTATATAGGCGGAAGGGTGGGATTTAAACAGAAAATAATCTTACACACAGCTAGATAGAAGATTAACAGGTATCCTTTTTTTTTTTTTTTTAAAGTATCCTCTGAGGGTAATGGAGGAAGATAAAATCATCATTAGCAACTTATCATTGTGTAACTCAAAACAAAAGTCTCAGAAAATGGTTTGCATTTTCTGTCATGATTTAAAGATACTCTTGTGATAAATATTTCCAACACAGAAAAATAAAGACTAACACCAAGTAACAGATTTATACAACGCAGAGGGAAGTTGAGCGCATGAAAATAGCTATCATCTGGTAGCAAAAATAGATTTATGCCAATGTTAATATCAAAATGAAAGACATTCAAATGAATTATGCCAATACATTGGAACTATTATTCCTAACATCATAAGAACAACTTTATTGCTCCTATTCATAACTAAAAGCCCGGAGAAAATTCTATGATAGCTTGAGGGCATAATATAACTAACTCATGGACTATGTGGTAGGCCTACAGCAAGGTTCAATAGCCAAATAAAAACTTTATTCTTTTTCTTTTAGGGTTGACACTGTTTATAGTAGAACAAGACCGCTCATCATAAATCTGGAAAATACAGATGAGGGACAGTCCTTGAAGCCCAAGCAAGTGATTTACTGGAAGTAATTAAAGGTAGAATATGAGAAAAGCAGCAGTTCAAATGAAGTAAACATGAAGAGATTTTTTGTTTTGTTTTGTTTTTTTAGCTTGTATATTTTTCTCTTCCAGAGAGCCCCACAGGAAGCACACAAAGACTGTGGGCTATTGGGGCACTCTAGGGACTTGATGGAGGATTGGACTGTTGGCCTAAAGTGCACTCTGGCTGTTTAGTTAGTCCCGGAAGCAGCCTGACTTCTGGGAGGTGAAGAGCAGGGAGAGTCGTGCTGGGATTCTGATGATTACATTTGACTCCGGGAAATACCAGCCGAGGCTCTGGCGCCTGCAGCTGGAAGGGATCTGCTGCCAGGCTACACAGGAGGCTGCTGGACTCTTCCAGAATGATCTGCAGCTTGGGGTAATCGATAGAGGCCATGGGCACATATGAAGTACAAGGTAGTCGACTGCCCAGAGTCCCGTTTCCAAGAATATATATGTTAATTCGCCATCAATTTGGGATGGAATAATCAGGAAGAAAAGGGAGGTTTAAGCATGTATCTCAGATGGCGTAGTGATTGCAATGATTGAATTGGGGTTTTCAAAGTCCAGAAAGTTAAACTCTACCTCCATTCTTCCCAAAGAATGCCACGTTTCAGTTTTCTTTGTCTTAAAAGTAGAAAATGCCCCAGAAATACAAATGAGATGGGAAGGTGCTATTGAGGATAGGGACTGAAGGGAAGAAAGAAGCCATTTCCCCCTCAAGGTAGTTTTAAGACTATAATAACAGGATGCATCACTAAGCTGTTTAAATTTCAGAAACGCCCTTTATAGGGCTGGTACTGACTCGTAGCTTTTTAAATTTGCATATAGTTCTGTGTCATATTCTAATTTATCACCACTTCCATCTCAAATAAGATGACTACAATGGTGGTATTTGGTCCATTTATCCTTGTGATTCCAAAATAAAGCATAAAGTCAATTGAAATAACAGCAGTGGGACAATTAAAAAATCTCCAGATACTGTATGACAGAGCTACATGCATTCAGGCTGCATGTCCTGTTTTTGTTTGTTTGTTTGTTTGTTTGTCTTTTTGGAGCCAGCTTCTAGAGGAGGCCTATTTAGTAGTCAGTATTGCTAAAAGTCTACATTTTCCTTCATAATTTGAAAACTAGATTTGGTTTTCCCTTGAGTATCCTTAAATCTACAGCCTGCTTTTTCCTGTCTGTGAGGAGAATTTGGATACATGCTTGAAAAGAAAAGAACAAAGCACATACACCAAAGAATTTGATTGTGTCATCGAAACTGCTTAGAAATGGAAATGATACTCACATTGTATTCATCTTGACTCCTTGATTTGGAAGGAATGAATGTAATATTTAATGAGCTGTGTATTGTTTTTAAATGCTAATCACTTGCAGATTCCAAAAGGCTACTGACCCACTTTAAAACTCTCCATTTTGAAAATGCAGTGCTGTCCAACTACTTGGTTATTTGGTGTGACACTGAAAAAATCATGCATTCTTTTTTACCATTATTATTCTACTTTTCATTCATAGAATTCTACATGCTCTGAAATGTTTTAAATATCCGTAAGTGTTTTCTGGAGAAATCTTTTTACTACACCATTATACTTGATATTCCATAGGATTATTATGGACATTAGAGTAAAAGGCTTAAAAATTAGGCTTTGGTTTTAATGTAATCTGGGCAGAAGTTGGCATTGCTTTGATAACACTTCAACTACTGCACAAATTGTATTATTGTACTTTAACATTTAAAATGACAAAGTTTCCCCTTCTAGTAGTTATAATCTGTATTATTTAAGACTGCTGCAAAACTCACAAGAGTGAAATGAGTAAGAAGTATAGGAAAGAGATAAGTCAAAGCTTTATCAGAACACAACACAAAGGAAGAACATCAATTCTCTACATTTATCTATAAGGCAGATGGTCAAACTTTTTATACAAGATCTAAAATATGGTGTTATTAAGAGGTAGAAAACACCAAAACAGTATTTAAGAAAAACTTGTTGAGTTATTTAAAATAATCAGTTATTTTGCTAAACTTTTAGAAAGTCAAACTGTTGTGTGGAATGCACTGTACGTTTTAGACTAAACTGGAACATTCCATACTCAACAGAGCTGTGGTAAAGTGTGGGGAAACTGGGGGTGGGAGTGAGATGAGAAAAACAGTTTAACTTGTCAAGAGTTCCGTTCTCACTAAGGAGAAATCTCCTACTGTGTCTCTGGGATGCCCCTATAGCATTTAATTAATGGGAATTTCTCAGACTGATGACAATTTCTCTGCGTAACAGGGTACACTTTTGCACATAAGGCAATACTCCTCTAGTGAGGGATGAGCTCAAATGCTTTCTCCTCTTCAGGAAGGTGCCATATCTATCTGACAGAAAAACACACATTCCACTAATCTTATACCATCCTCCCAACCACCAAAATGCAAATGCAAATATTCTTCAGACTCCAGCACCAGCAGAATTGTTCTGTATGAGCAATTCAAGAGCTGTCGGAGGCAAAAAGATATCTGAGCTACCAAATTAAACCTGGGTAGCTTATGCATGAGTGAGTAACCCTGGGTATCCGTATTTCTTAATGCACCTGGGAGAGATAAATTTTTTTCTCCAACACAATTTTATAAGGCATAAATTTAATTTGAATTTTCCTAACCTTTGGAAAATTAGTGTTAAAGCTTCTTTTTTAACCCACACGTTAACATTCAATCTTTCATTTTTATTAAATAGTTTATATATAAAATGAAATATCAAGGTGTTCTACGTTCATATAAACAATCGTGATAACATTTGAAATTGTAAAGAAACCTACTGAAGAAAATACATACTTAAATACTTACAATGCTAAGCTAAGCACAGGCGATCATTCTAAGTAATTTCTTTTAAATACACAGACACAGGTGTGTGACTTCGGAAAGCAAACACAGGAGAAGTAGAAGGGTGTATCATTCTTCTTTCCTTTTTCACCATAAGACAGGATGGTCCAGTTTGGAAAAACCAAGATCTTTTCTAAGTTCCAAATAGGTGCCGTTGCTCACCCAGGAGTCATCGTTGGATTTCCTGCGAAAGATAAAAAGAATTTCTTGAAGGCTATTGAAAATACTGTCATATCCCCTCTTTCCCTTTCCCTCTTTTCTCCCCCCCCCCACCCTGGCCTGGCTGTCATTCCACGTGCATATACAATATCCCTGACAGTCTCATACGGGGACTGTGAAGGAACAGGAAGCCCGGAAACGATTTTGTTACTTCTGACTTCGGCTTCTCAAACTTAGAGGCTGCGAAAAATGGTGCTTCTGAGAGAAGCATGGATAAGGGAAGAGTCTGTCATACATAAAACGTGGCTGGGATGATGGCCACCACCTTGGGTGTGACTATGTAAAAGCTACAAATCAACCAGGTTGTTCATATCAAGTTATAAGTTAGCATTAAAAACAGAAGGAATTAGAAGATGTAAGAGTCAGGAGAGAATAGCCTTGGTTCACTATTCTTTGAATAGATAATATATTAAATAGATAAAAATTCAGAAGGTCCAAAAGCGTGGATAGTAAAAGTCTTCTTTCTGTTCCTATCTCCCAGACTCCAGTCCTTTTTCTTCAGAGGCAACGATCTTAGAAGCTTCACTCTTTCAGAGAAATTTCATGCATGTATGAGCATGCATGCATACACACCCACACTCCACCCCTCTCCCATTTTTTACACAATGACAGCCCTGTATGGCGTCCTACCCCTTGAGTTTTTGACATAACAATATCTACTGGAGATCATTTTCCACTGTCACAATAAGGTCAGCTAACAATATTTACCATTTGTCTTTTATAGGACAAGTTTGGTGACTCTGGCAGTAGAGAATCCTGATTTCTTTTTAAACAGTTGCATGATATGCCATTGTAGAAATGGACCACAATTTAACAGGTACCTTACTGGTGAGCCTTTAGGAGGTTGTTTTTAATCTCTAGCTATCAGAGACATGTTAATAATAATATGATAGACATATACCCATATGTAATTTTGTATGCACGTGAGTATAGTTACGTTAAAAATTCCTGTAAGCAGAACTGCGATGTCAAAGAGCGCATTCATGTAATTTTGTCTGATATTTCATGTTTTAGAAGCAAAAGCGTACAGTGCCTGTTTTCCCATGCTCTCGGGGACACAGATTTTTGTCACACTGGTTTCCCTCTTCTAATAAAGGGATGTGTCTAAAAGGAGCCGGTCTGCCTATCAGACACTTTACTATGACCCAGAGGAGCCCGGCTCTGTCCCAACTCTAGTTTCCACTTGGAATTCCCGCTGACGGGCCTCTCGGTCACCTCTCTGCCAGGACCACTACTGCTGAGGATTCTTGCCTTTTCTCCAGCTCTTTGCCCCATCCGATACTCTGATAATTTCACAGACAACCCAGAGGAAAAATAGCTAAGGCCACCTGGCTGTAGCCATGTTTGGTCCTTTTCCGTTCCATTCTAGACGGTTGCCACAACAGCCTACGTAACGTTTTATAAGTTTGTATTTAAATGTCAATTCCTTTTCCATAGAGCTCCACAGACTTTGTGAAGTCATTTTTGATGCTTTCACATTAGGTCGAATTGATGAGTCTCTCTCCCTAGTTCTTGAGACAGCTTAGTTACCCGCAAGTTTTAATGATCCTAAAAAATACTGCAGTGAACATCTTTATAAATGTAATTTCCCTTGTTTAAAAATGACACTAGATGATCTATGAAAGAAAAAAAAAGAATTGGCCTACTTAAGGGTATATGTGTATGTCTATCAATTGATCAGTAAATCAACGGATCAGTCTGTTCATCTATCCATTTATCTATCTCTTGCCTTTTAAAAAAATAGTTTAAGGTGTCTTGTTTTTAAAATATTTAAACACAACCAATGAATCATTGAACACTGTATCAAAAGTTAATGATGTACTATATGTTGGCTAATTGAATATAAATAGAAAAATAAAAATAAATAGAATATTTAAACAAAGTTATGAATATTTTGGGATGAAACTCTGGCCAGTTGAATAATCTTCATTTGCGTGTAACCGGAGTTTGTGGAAATGATCAGAAGGGACCTGACAAAATCCACAATGACTCTAGGGGAAAAAAGCATTATATTTTGGGGATAAAACATCACTTGTTGCTATTTTGCCGTTTTGAAATACATACTTTATTGCTGCTGCTGCAAGATGAGGAGCTAATTCCTGTGGTCCATTAAAACACAATGACAACCAAAAACAAAAAAAAACCCCAAACAACAAAGCTCTGGCTGCTCTGAAAAGTAAGAGAGGGGTGGAACCGGCAGGGCAAGAATCGGCTGCTTTCCTCTGTGGGCCTCGTTTATTTATTTTTTTAAGGAACAAACAAAAAAGCCCCCCAAACCGTACAGAGCCCTGGCGTGTAGGCAGGAGGGCCAGGCCCCAGTCCAGGACATTTCACTGGGGCCTTCTGTAGATTTCTTCTCAGTTACTATGAAAGGGGGTGGAGCGCCGATGGTCTCTGATGCCCCTTCTAAATCCTTATGTCTACTTTTAACAAGACCTTGAATGGCAAGTTATTTTAAAATGAATAGTAAATGTTCCACATCCAAACTGAAGTGTTCTGGAACTTCTGCAAATCAAGCATTAGACTCCTTGCACGTGCCATTTTTCCAGAGGAGAGGTTTTAGCACTCCGGAGCAAGAAAGACGCCAAGAACGCTCGCATTTGGGGAGGGGATGGGGGCGTCCCCTCCCTTCGTCCAGAAGCCTCAGGTGTCGCCAGTCCCTGTCAGCCCAGGACCCACGTGATGGGCGCACGCACCTGAAAAACCGGGGCTGGTGCTCCACGCAGTTTTCTTCTAAGACCCGCCGCCTTTCTCTCTGCAGCTGTTCGATCCTCTGCTTTTGTATTTCAGCCTCTTCTATGTTCCCTTCTTCGAGGAACCTGGGGCAGTGAGGGGGAAAATAACGGAACACAAATTCCAAGAAAATACTGTCATTGTGACTACTTGAATTGTGTCTAGAACTGGAGATTCAATATGCTTCCCTATCCATAAGAACCCTCTCCAACCCTAAAAATGGTATTTTGCGGTACTTAGGGAAGATATTCTTTGTGGAATTGGTGATACACACGTGGTTCAAAAAATTGTATCTATAAAAAGGAATTTGTCCTTTTCGTCGCCATCTCTCATCCCACCTGCTTCCTCACCACGCCCTTTCCCGGGAGCCTCAGAACACATCAGACTGTTGAATCTTTGCTGGCTGGTAGGTGAAGAATTGGTATGTCAACATGTTTTTAAACATATGCATTTCTTTCAGTGAGACTGAGCATCTTTTCATATGTTTATGAGAGAGCTGCAGTTCCTATTTTGTGAACAGTTCATTTTCCTATGTCCATTTTTTTAATGAGTTCATCTTGATTTCTGGAACCAATTCATGAAATGAGTTGCAAACATAGATTTCTTAGTTTGTCATTTATCTATTTAATTCTGGGTATGTATATATATGTATATATACACTTATGTATATGTGTATGTATACACATATGTATATAGACACATACACACACACAAAAATATAAAAAATATATTAAAAATATAAAAATATATATAAATGTATATATATATATTTTTTACTTTGCCATGAAGAAGGGTTTTTTTTTTTCTTAAATAAAGTCAAATATATGTATATTTTTTTCCTTTCTGGGTTTGGAGTCTTAAATTAGGTCCAAGGGCAGAGATAATTATGTCCATTTTACAGAATAGGAAACCGGGACTAAGAAAGTTTACACAGCTTATTGCCAGCAAACGTAGGATCAGAAGTTAGATTTTTATGCACCACAATAATTTAAATCTGAGGGGTTAGGGAGCTGGGTGCTTTTCAGTCTTTCAGATACACAATAAGTTCTGTATTATTGGATGCAATAAAACTCTTAAAAATAAATACTTTTTTTCGGGCTCCCTGCTCGGCAGGGAGCCTGCTTCTGCCTCTGACCCTCCCCCTTCTCATGTGCTCTCTCTCTCTCTCTCTCTCTCTCTCGTTCTCTCTGTCTCAAATAAATAAATAAATAAAAATCTTTAAAAAAAAAATAAATACTTTTTTGGATATTTCGATAGAAATAAGGCTCTACTGATGAATAAAGGTCAGGCCACCCGTAGAATTAAGCTGGGCTCCCTTCCTTCCAGGACATGATTGCTGCAAGGCCCCCGAGGCCTCTACTCCTGATGACACTGTCTCTCTCGGGCACCTCTGTTGGTCTGGGAGTTGTTAGTAAGACTTTTCTTTTTTTTTTTTTTTTTTTTTTTTAAATATTTTATTTATTTGACAGAGAGAGAGATACCAAGAGCAGGAACACAAGCAAGGGGAGTGGGAGACGGAGAAGCAGGCCTCCCGCGAAGCAGGGAGCCCGATGCGGGGCTCGATCCCAGGACCCTGGGATCATGACCTGAGCCGAAGGCAGACGCTCAACGACTGAGCCACCCAGGCGCCCCTAGTAAGACTTTTCATAAGGAGTTTTACATCTCTGGAGATAAAGATCTTTTAAAAAGTGCTTACCTTTGGTCTGGTCTAAATCGAGTGTCAGTAGGTGGTAATAAAGACTTTGACAATGGGTCCATTTCATTTAATTCCAGGGCAAACTGTGTGAAGCCATAATATTGCTCATAGCCCTTTGGCATGGGATCTAAAAGAAAAAGAAATCATTCATCTCTAACTTGCCTTCCAATTACATTACATTTTAATTCCTTCACCTTTTTCATCTCAGATCAGCTATAATTTTTCTCTCTCAGCTCTAAATCCTCCCATTTCTAGTAAAGTATTCTGGCTAACAAACTGGTGGTGAATGTTCCTCTATAAATCTTTTTCTCTAGAAGTTTTCTTCTACCTACAAGGATCAGACCTCTTTTGTGTGGCCATATAGGAAATTCATGTAATGCCATTTAGTTTTTATACTGTGTAAACTATAAAAATAATTTGTTACAAAAATAAACACGTTAAGGGGCCCCTGGGTGGCTCAGTCGTTAAGCGTCTGCCTTTGGCTCAGGTCATGATCCCGTGTCCTGGGATCGAGCCCCGCATCGGGCTCCCTGCTCTGCGGGAAGCCTGCTTCTCCCTCTCCCACTCCCCCTGCTTGTGTTCCCTCTCTCGCTGTGTCTCTGTCAAATAAATAAAATCTTAAAAAAAAAAAAATAAACACGTTAAAAAGAACTCTGGGTCCATTTTTTCCGGACGAACAAGACTCTCACTCTGGAGAATCCATTTTTCATTTAAGAAATGTCAAATCCTCCTGGAACTCTGTCTAGTTCCTAGAGTAGTGTGGAACCCATAGCAAGTGGTCAAGATTATTCTTTTCTTCCATGCCTGCCCTTCTTTTTAACCAATTCTTGTCCCTCCAAATCTTACATATTTAAATTTAAATCTAGTTCAGCTGAAGCCAGGAGTAAACATGGGATTATACCAGCAGAAATGCTGCCTGATGTGAAGGGGACAGAGAAAATGGGACCGAATGAAGTAAGGCTGTTGGACTACTGCCATTCTACAGGATGGGACCATCCAGCTCTCCAGCTGCGAACATGTTATCATTCAAGTAAAGGGAAGAACGAGTGAAGGTGATTCAGAGATCATCAGAGCTGCCCTTCCCACCACAGGCCCAGACTACACAGGCCAGGGGCGGGGGGGGGGGGGGGGGGGGGCTGCCTCCACCTTTCAAAGGGTGGGGCCACTGCTGCAGTTTTGACCTGCCGTGCTGCCACCACCCAGAGCCTTGGGGGCCTTGGGAGCAGGGCCACTGCCCCAGCGGATCCAGAGGGCGGGGCATTGAGCCAAAAATTATCATCTGCTGTCTTAGGATCTAATGGCATTTTTCTTTTTTTTTTTTTTTAAAGATTTTATTTATTTATTTGACAGAGAGAGACAGCAAGAGAGGGAACACAAGCAGGAGGAGTGGGAGAGGGAGAAGCAGGCTTCCTGCCGAGCAGGGAGCCCAATGCGGGGCTCGATCCCAGGACCCTGAGATCATGACCTGAGCCGAAGGCAGACGCTTAACCGACTGAGCCACCCAGGCACCCCTAATGGCATTTTTCTTACTGCGTTTTGGACTTATCTGGTAGCCATCACCCCTTTCTTCTTTCCTATTTCTCCTTTTTGGAATGGGAATTATCCTACGTGTGTCCTGCCATTGTATTTAGAAGCACATTTTGGCTTCATGGGTTCACAGCGGAGAAGATGAATTATACCTCAAGTCTTACCCATACCTGATTTAGATATTTAGCTGAGACTTTGGATTTTAGACTTTAGAGTTGATGCTGGAATGAGTTAAGATTTAGGGGGCTGTTAGGATGGAATAAATATTTTACATGTAAGAAGGGTGTGGTTTGCGGGGGCCAGGGGCAGTGTCATGGGCTGAATGTTCGTATCTTTCCAAAATTCATATGTTGAAGCCCTACCCCTTCATATGGCTGTATTTGGAGAAGGAGCCTAAGAAAGGAATTGAGGTTAAATAAGGTCGAACGGGTGCAGCCCTGATCTAGCGGCTGACTGCAAGCCAAGAACACGCTCTCACCAGAACCCAAATTTGCCAGCACCTTGGTCTTTGATTTCCCAGCCTCTAGAACTGTAAGAAAACACATTTCTGTTGTTTAAATCACCCGATCTGTGGTATTTTTTATAGCAGCCCAAGTGGTCTAATCCAAGTGTATTGCTCTAACTTGAATCCCAACTAAAAATCAAGCTAAAAATACCAAGTTTCCATATCGAGTAAACCAAATGCAGGCTAATAAAATCCACTCCTAGCCTAGCAGGAGTTACTCTCATGTACAAATACAAACACTTTCCCTGAACTATTCTGCAAACCCAGTTTTCCAAGCTTCAGGAGTCCTTTCTGTCTAATTTTAACTCTAATCCTCCATGTACCCTAGTCATGAAAATCGTAGCAAAGCTTCCTACTGTGCCTTCAAAAATCCAGCCCAGTCTCCCAACCACCGGAGCAAAGACAGTGGTTCTTCTTGAAGATGGGCCAGGGATGCTCATGGCCAAGGCAGAAACACAAAGTCAGTGAGCAACAACAAGCGTAACAGCTCACACCCACCGTGTGCTTTGTCAAGGTGCTACTATAACATCCCAAAGAGGAAGGCAATTTTCATCTCTGATACATACTTTAAGCAAAGGACAGTGAGTGTCTCTCTGAACTTCTAAAGCTTGGAAGGTGGCCACTGGTGCCAATTCATTCTGGCTTCATGGCCACCCCTGTGACCATATATGGTTGCTACCCAGTGAAAGAGACACTGTTGGTTGCTTACCCTACATTTATTTCCCTTTCTTACTTGCTAATGGGAAACTGATCTGTTCATGTGGCATTGTGTCCTCCCTTGGGGGTGAATCTAAGCCCATCTGAATCTCTTCTGTCTACCCAGTTGCCCCTGAGTGGCTCAAGGATGGGTTTGGACCCACTTGAGGCTGACAAGACTTAATGATACATTTGCTGGGGAATCCTAGTAAATATTTCCTGAAAAAAAGAGAGACACAAGAGAAGACAACTCTTTTGTTCTCGCTTCTCTCCTGCTTAGTGACCTGTCACATGGGGATATGATATTGAATCATGATAAATGTTTTACATCCATGAGGGGACACATCACTGCCATATTGGGACTGGAGGATTGTGTCGTCAGTGGTCTGTGCTCTTGACAAAGGTAACGTTGCCTGTATAACAACCGTGGGGCCATCCAACCCCTTACTTGTTAAGTAATAGCACACATACTAATGGTTTAAGTTACTATTAGAATGGTTTTTTGTCTTATTTTGATCAGCCTAAAGCATACTAATGGTGGTATCTCAGAACAATCATTTATAATATGGCCAAGACTTGGAAATATACTTATCAGATTAGAAGATGGACAAAAGTCTTAAAATGTTTTGGGGGACATGTTATGAAGGTTTGGCTTCCCTAGCCCTCCCCATAGCTGCTTCAAGGGCTCAGTATTTTCTAGAATTACAGGAGAGATCAGAGTGGCTAATGGTATTGGGTGAATCTGGGCGACCCCTAACTTTATAGAAGCCCCAGGTCACTCTACTTGTCTAGTAACAGTTTTCTCTTTATTCATTCTGACTCTAGAATGACCTCTTGTACTTCACTGCCACTGCTTCTCAGCGCCCAGGAGAGGCACAGGGGTGATGTGTGTAGCCTGAAAGACCTCCTCGGACAGAGTAACCGTGGATGAGCAATGGCTTTGTTCTGGGATGAAGAAGCCAGGACCTAGCAGACCACCTGAGGTGTTGGTGATAAGCATGAGGATGAGTTTGAGATAGGCCTGGTGAATGAAAGAGGGGCTGGTGGCTCGAACAGAGTTCAAAGCTGGTAGAGGCTGGAGACCCTGGATGGCGGACATTGATGCCAGCCCACCCGCAGTTCCTCTGGCCATGCCCCCCGACCCCTGGCCCGAGACTGATTAACCGGGGTACTGACTCGCTCTCCAGACACAAGCGGACGAAGAGGAGCCACCGCAGTAGATGCTTTCATGCCATTTCCCAAAGAGCCGATGCACCGCTTTTCCATTCTTGTCAAATACTGTACCTTCAATCTCACGGGCATTAGTGCTCCAGTATTTCGCCTAAGATTCAAATGAGAGTTAGCAGTTTAGTACTTTGGAGTCAACTTATTACAGATATTAAGAGAGAAACAAAAGTAAAGAAAAAAAAAAAAACCATAGGAATGATGCTTCATTGCATATAATTTGCCAGTTCTGGGTTCTGGCTTTTTTAAAAATCATACTTTTAATTACTTAATAAAATTTAACATCTAACCCTTTATTTATTTGTAGTTTGCAACACAACAATCCACATTTGTGAGAGATACAGGTTTTTCCCCCTACTTTTGTTACATACAACATCAGAAGGAAAGGCTCAGGTCTCACACATCGGCCAAGTAATGCGGTTGGCTCTTAAGCCCCCCCCCCCCCCCCGCCCCCGGAATAGCTGTTCTGTGGATGTCACCATGGCTCTGACTATTACAATTTCAGAGAAAAGTAACTCATATATATTTTTTCTCGACAGGAACTAGACAGTCTTTTGTAAACCAATAAAGGAGGCTCCTTTGTAAAGCAACCAATTTTCTGTTTCTCCCATCATTTCTCCCCCAAACTAGATTTGTTCATCCAATCCACTGGAACGTGATGCGACCCATATTTACCCTGTGGATTGGTCCTGATCTGAGAGCAGCTCAGTCCAGCTCAGCCTTGTGGGTTTTATACAGTACCGCAAGCTGGCCAGCAGAGGGGGGTCGAACTCCCTAGAGTGGATGTTTCCCTGCCGAGTCTCCCAACTACCTGCCTGCCCTAAAAAATCTCTAGGAAAGAATGGAAGGCATTACTTCATAAATCAAAACTCCTAGTGCTATTTTCATCCAAAACAGAATCCGTATTTGGAAGCCAATAAAGTTGAGCAGCATTTTGGGGCCATATTCTGGTGGTTTGGTTTCCCCATTTTATGTCTGTGGGGAAGATGGGAGGAAGGACAGAGGACAGCAACATCACAGAGCTGCATCAGAAACATAAACCTGAGGTCTCTACTCGCGTAAAAATGGAGGAAAAGGGAAACAAATGCTGTCAAGGCTCTTAAGTTTATTCGGAAGCAGGAGTCAGATTTTCTGTTACAGATACTTGCTGACAAATCCAATGCTGGCAATACGGTGGGATGCCACAGAGGAAGGTGGTGCATCTGGGAAGGGCTACATCTGCTTTCAGATTCTCTTTCAACACCGGGGGCACACCCAATGTTCTAATTCCCTCCTCTCTCATAGCCACAGAAATCGATCCTCTGGCCCTAAGTGTGTGAGTACCAGGTGGATGGTAGAAAGGGGACTCGAGCACATTTTCTTGGGGGAGCTGCTGAGAAGCAGGTGCCCTCACCTGGATGGGGGCATATATCCCTACTCCAGGTTGCCTTTTCTTCTTTTTGCAGAGAGACTCCATGAAGTTTTCGAGGCAGGTTCATTTTTATTTCACCCCAAACACTATTAGCTTTTTATCTGTCTACATCCCAGCCTGAATTATAGGATATAAGAATGACCCCAGTCCACCTCTCCATAATGTCCCCCAGCAGCTATAGGTGGTGTGGAGAGGTACTGCATGAAATTCCACAATTAGAGCCTCATCTCTCTGCTTAGGATTTTGATCTTAATTAAATGCAAATACTCCTTTAAGGCCATTTTAAATACATGAAATTTTTAAGGGCAAGAGGAATCTAAGGGACTCAAAGCACTTGGAAAGTTAAGCAGACTATTCCATGCTTTTGCCTTTGGCCAATCTGTTCATTTACCCTACGAATGTTCATGAGCCTTTCCACGCATCAGCCTCCAGCAGTGAGCAAGATTAGATCAGGCTTTTGCTTTTCCAGACTCAGGGACGGTGAGGAGGGTGTGGGGAACAGAAAATGAAAATCCCCAAGTAAACCAACAGTGAGCAAGTTAACTCTGGGTGGGAAGAAACACTTTGAAGAAAATGGGATGTGACAGAAAGTGACTAAAAAGGCAGGGCTGATGATGGAAGGATCTGGGGAAAGGGATCCAAGCAGAAGGAGGGGGAGAGAGGAGAGCCAATGTGGTCAGAGGATGGTGGGGAAGGAAGGCGAGGAGGGGGTGCTGGGAGCTGAGACTGCAGAGAAAGGAGTGGGTGTGTGCGTGCACGCATGCAGACCTACGCACATATAGGCAGGGGTGTGTGCCTATAGCCATGTGTAGGCTTGTGTGTTCACATAGGTGTGCACGTGCGTGTGCGTGTGTGAACATATGGGGTGGGTGGGCAGCGCATACCACACAGGGCTTTGTGGGCATTGTCAGGAGGCAGGCTTTTGTACTGGGAAAGATGGAAGTTGTAGGGGGGCCTTCTGGGATATACAGCATGACTTTCTTTTTTTAAATTCTAGTAAAATATACATAACAAAATGTACCCCTTTAACCATTTCTAAGCATACAATTCAGTGACATTAAGCACATTCACAGTGTTGTGCAACCATTATCATTATATATTTCCAGAACTTTTTTCATCTTCCCAAACTGAAACCGTGTGTCCATTAAACACCACCTCCCATTCCCCAACCCCCCAGCCCCTGGTATCACCATTCTACTTTTTGTCTCTATGAGTCTGACTGCTCTAGGTACCCCACAAGTGGGATCATACAGTATTTGTCCTTTCGTGTCTGGCTTCTTACACTGAGCATAATGTCTTCAAGGTTCATCCATATTGCAGCATGATGAATTATGTTTTATTATTATTTTTTTATTTTTTATTTTTTTAAGATTTTATTTATTTATTTGAGAGAGAGAGAATGAGAGAGAGCGAGTACATGAGAGGGGGGAGGGTCAGAGGGAGAAGCAGACCCCCCGCCGAGCAGGGAGCCCGATGCGGGACTCGATCCCGGGACTCCAGGATCATGACCTGAGCCGAAGGCAGTCGCCTAACCAACTGAGCCACCCAGGTGCCCGATGAATTATGTTTTAAAAGGGTCCCTCTGGCTACTGCCTTGAGGATAGACCATAGCGGAATACGAGTGGAAGGAGAGAGGCCAGAGGGGCCGTGGTCCTGATCCAGGTGAGAGACATTGGGAGGGGGGACACCAGGGAGCTCCTGGCATTGTTTGTCCGATGGCACAAAGGGGAAGGTGAGACGTTCCCTGAGATATCCTGTGCCCTCGGGCCCCAGCTCTGCCAAGGCCTTTCTAGGGTCGAGCTCACGGGGCCACCTGGGTTACCTTTATAAAATTCACTTTGCAGTGGCAGGAGTCATCATTCAGGTTCTTGATGACAATCTCTCCGTAGTGCTCAATCCATCTCTGCCCACTTAAGATGTTATGGATGCAAGAGGTCACTTTGTTCCACTCAAAATGATCTCCGAAGCTGGAAAGGAGGAAACAGTGACATTAACAATTCCCAGAAGAGCCAGCAGCAAATGCAAACAAATATAGCTATTTAAAAAAAAATAAGTCACAGGATGAATTACTCATTTCTTCATTTATGGAACCAACACTGACTGAGGGCCGAAGCCGTGCTGGGCCTCGTGAGCTTCCGCTCTCTGAGGAGACACGAAGGCACAGCGGGCCACAGCGGGCAGGGTCGGGCACTCCGGAAGCTGCCAGGGATTTCACTAGAAGCTGGTGATCTCCTGGAAAAACCCATTCTCTCTTTTGACAGAGGAGAAAACTGAGAGCCAGAGGTGATTTGTCTAAGTTATCAGACTAGAAAAGGGAAGAGGCAATGGGGAAGGTGTGGTGATCTCACAATCTGCTCTCTCTCTACACACACACATACATGAATACACACATCTATATGTGTACGTATGTATACACGTGTGTGTGTATGTATATATATGCAGAGACACATATCTATCATATATAAATCTTAAGATACACATGTCTTGGGGCGCCTGGGTGGCTCAGTCGTTAAGCGTCTGCCTTCAGCTCAGGTCATGATCCCAGGGTCCTGGGATCGAGCCCCGCATCGGGCTCCCTGCTTGGCAGGAAGCCTGCTTCTCCCTCTCCCACTCCCCCTGCTTGTGTTCCCTCTCTTGCTGTCTCCTTCTCTGTCAAATCAATAAATAAAATCTTAAAAAAAAAAAAAGATACATGTCTTAAACCTTTTTATGATGAGTTAAGTATTCAGGTACTACTTACAGAGTCCTATAACAGTTATGAGGATAATGGTAATAAGACCAAACACTTAACATGGCGTAGGCTCTGGGCCAAGTACTTTTTTCAGTGCTTTACATATATTACCTGTTTAATCTTCACAACAGTCCTGCAGAGTAGGTGGTTTATTATTCCCATTTTATAGGTAAGGGAACTAGTGATCAGGAAGGTTAAGTAACCTGCCCAAGGATTTGCAGTTAGTAAGTGAGCACCTGAGTCCTGTTGGCCCCACCCTAGAAGCCACCCTCGAAGCCATTTTGCTTTATAAATGAGGATCAATAAACCCTGTAGGATCAAGATCATATTTTTCTTAAAAGGAATTTTGACAGTGAGGTAGGACAACAATGTTAAAGCAAAACTACCATTCTTGATTTTGTTAGAAAGTGAAAATGAGTTTTTAAAAAGCTTCTTTCTGTTCAGGGAACTTTGGTTTCCAGGTAGCATTCCCATTTGAAGGAAAGAAAATGTGAGCTTGTCAAAATGAGCTACATTTGAACTTACTGTCAAACCAATTAAAAGAAAAAAAAAACCAACCATATACTCAGCACCATGGGGTATAATGGGAATCCCATTCCTAAAGCTGTATCTTGGCCCTAAGTTCTGTGCAGTTCCCAACCACAGAAGAACTTACGCTGGCAGAGTCACATGGGTTGTGCCAATGGGAACAATTTCCATGGATTTGCCCCAGAATTTGTTTTTCCACCTCACATCTGAAATGAAATACCAATTAGCACATATTTAGCAGGAGAGCTACACAGATCAAAGAATTCTTAGGCTGGATAAATAATCCCTATATAGAACAATCTCTTCATAATAAAATCCATTACATTATAGGATAACTTTTCATTCAATCTAAGTACCAACTGAGTATCTGGAACAGAATCGGAAAATTAAAATTGTAAGATAAAGTCCCTCTCTTGGGACTCATGGTATGAAAGGCAGACAAAAGTGAAAACAAGTAATGCTCAAACAGAGAGGCACGGGTTATAACTGAGTATATTGTAAGATGAAATGGAGCCAGAGAAGCAGGAATGACCAACACTCTTGGGAAAGCATTAGAAGAGGCCACTTAGATTAGGCTTTGAAGAATAAGCAGGAGTTCACCAGGCAGAGAAAAAGGAATAGAAGGCATAAGACAGCTTGTTCAAAGGGAGAGAGGTATAAGAGAACAGGGTGTGCTTCTGTCCTATGGGTCTTGGATTGTTTAGAGAGAAAAGCAGAGAGACAGATTGAGTACAAAAACAGTGGGCTCTAGGAGCCAGGCAAAGAAGTTTGGTACGTATGCGCTGGGGGGAAATAAGATGTTTGTTTAGAGAGAAAACACATGTGATTAGATACAGACTTTGCAAAGACAATTGGGAGTAATACAGAGAATGGACCAGGAGCACAAGAGATGAGAAGCAAGGTGACAAGTTACAAGGCTGCTGTAACTGATCAAGAGATAAGTGAGGATGAAGTGAACTAAGACAGTAGTGGATAGAGTAGAAGGGAATGATTCCAGAACCATGAAAGAAGTAGAAATAGAACTAGTTGGCAAATTAGATGCAGATTCTGAAAGACAGGGAGAATTTGTAGATGATTTCATATTTTTCTCACTTGCATAAATGGTGGCACCAATAGGGAGAGAAATAGAAAAAGAATAGGGTAGAGGGCGCCTGGGTGGCTCAGTGAGTTAAGTGTCTGCCTTGGGCTCAGGTCATGATCCCAGAGTCCTAGGATGGAGCCCCACATCGGGCTCCTGCTCAGCGGGATGCCTGCTTCTCCCTCTCCCACTCCCCCTGCTTGTGTTCCCTCTCTCGCTGTCTTTCTCTCTGTCAAATAAATAAATAAAATCTTAAAAGAAGAGAGACTAGAAATAGAATTTAAAAAAGGGATAGAAAAAGGATGGCAGAGACAGGTGATCCCTCTGACTGCTGCATGACAATACACAGACCACGAGGGAGCAAATGTGAAAGCAGGGAGGCCAGTAGGGGGCCATGGCCATGATCCAGGAGAGTGATAGGGCTGGGACCAGGCAGCCCCTGGCCACATATACATGATTCCACTTATATAAGATATCCAGAATAGGCAAATCTATAGAGATAGAAAGTAGGTAAGGGATTGCCTGAGGATGGAAGAGGTTGATGGAAGTTGGGGGGGGGTAGGTATTAGCTAAAGGGGTTGTTGTTGTTGGTTTTTTTGTTTTTTGGAGTGATAATAAAAATGTCCTTTTAAAAAAGATTTTATTTATTTATTTATTTATTGAGCTCAAGTGGGGGGAGGGGCAGAGGGAGAGGAAGAGAGAGAATTTCAAGCATATGCCACACTGAGCACAGAGCCCAATGCAGGGCTCAGTCCCACGATGCTGAGATCATGATATGAGCCAAAATCAAGAGCCAGATGCTCAACTGACTGAGCCACCCAGGTACCTCTGGAGTGATGAAGATGTTCTTAAATTGATTGTGATGATAATTGGACATCTTTGTGAATATCCTAAAAATCATCCAATTATACCTTTTAATTAGGTGAATTGTATGATATACAAATTATAGCTCAATAAAGTTTTTACAAAAAAAAAAAAATAACTGTTTAAAGCAAAAGCAGTAATGATGTATTGTTGGGTTTATAACACACATAAATAAAACATGTCCACAATATGTGAAATGGCATAATATTACTTGAAGACAGACTTATGATAAAGATACATAACATAAATCCTAAAGTAATAACTAAAAAATGAAACAAGGAGGTATAGCTAATAAGTCTACAAGGGAGATATGATGGAATGATAGAAAGTACTCAGTCCAAAAGAAGGCAGAAAAAGAAAAAAAGGGAAACAAAGAATAGATGCAACAAAAAGACAACAAATACTAAGAGGCCACATTTAAATCCAACGATATCAATATTCATAATAAATGTAAATGGCCTAAGCAACATGATTAAAAGGCAGAGAAATGTCAGATTGGATTAAAAAGCAAGATTTGGGAGTTGTGAGCCTATGGGAATACGTGGGACTGCCCAGGAAAAAGGCTGATGAGGAAGAAAAGAAGGGGACTGAGGAGAAAACTGTTGTGTAAGGTAAGGAGCACATAGAAACTACTTGGAGAAAGTCCTTCTCGTTGCCTAATCCATTACTTAAAAATAATAATAAAGTGCTTACAGGGTCAATAACATTTAGCAATTAGAAGGTTACAGATCTTATAAGAATTATTCCCAGTGGGTTTCAGTGAATGTTAGAGATGTTTTTAATCAAGCTTCAATTCTAACCTTTAATGGCAAAGATTCAGAAAAAGTACTAAGGTACTTGTAACCTAACCTGGAATTTTGCCTCCAGAGAGAGGAACTGGGTGGCTGGGGACTAAGGTGGGGGAAGGAGCTTTTTTTTTTTTTTTTAACAAAGTGTATTTTTTTTTTTAAGGCAAAGGGGTAAATCAAGTGTCATCACTGTTAACAGAGAAAAATGCTTTAAAAACTGATGTGTGCTCATTGTTTGAAAAGCCAAGATGCTCAAATTTTCCTCAAATCGTACACTGTGCCTTTTGAATAAATATATAAGTTAATAAAATTAATTAATCCATTTAGAAAATATTTGCAGTCTTATTTATTCTTCAGAACAACCCACCCTCTTCCAAAATCCAAAATACAAACTGAAGAGAGACAACAACCCCCAAACTAAAAAAACTCAGCAATCTAAAACGTGCTGTTTAGAAATAAAATGAAAACTTTTCAAAAGCAAAAAGAACCCTGTTGTCTAGACTCTGATAAATACCTGTAAATATTTAATGTCTCTTGAAATACACAAGGCATTTCAAGTGGCTGTGGAATTAGAGAAAAAGTTACAGGAATAAATGGTGGTGGCCCAGACACAGATGAAGAATTTTTTTTTTTTTTTTTTTAAGGGCACAACTAAATTATCCTCCTGAATCCTTAATTATGAAGTAGACAAGTATTGGTAATTGTTCAGGGATGAGAGGCAAGAATACCAAGTGGAGCAGATCCATGCAACAAGGCCCAAGTCCAGGGTCCTACTTGTGATCTTAATAAGCACTTGCAGTAATTCCTGAATAAAATAGATCTATAACATTACAAAAAATGACAGAGGACAAATATATGAGCACATTACCTTGCCAGAAAACAAAATTTCCAGACTCAGCGTGACAAGCAGAGATAGGTGGATGGTGGCTGACCTGATGGAAACAAAGGCCAGAAAACAAAAACTTAATTCACTTTTGTGTCTCGTGAAATCCATTCCTTCGCCCTTGCCTTGAGAGGTAACACAGTGTGCAGTGTCTAAGTGAATCAAAACTTTAGTTTTCCTTCAACAAACCGGTCCTCAAGAGGGCACTCCTGATACAGTCGGCCCCAATTCGCTCAAGTTTGTCAGGCGTGAGAAGAAATCAGGTGCATGGAAGCCTCTTGAAGTACAGGAAAAACAGCCAAGAGGCAAATGTTGGGGATAGAGACACGTTTTGAAAGATGTAAAAACAAAAGCAGGGTCAAGCAAGGGCTGCCCGCTCTTAAACCATATAATCCGACACTGGCTACCCATGTCAAAATCTCTATTAGCTGTTGAGAAAGTACCTGCAAATGTTTTAATTAAGATATCAGATAATAAATATTTTAAAATGCTACCTCTGAGAAACACAAAAATATTCTTGGCTCAGCAGTTTTTGTTGTTTTGAAAACTCTGCATCACAAAACTCAGCCTCTTTTCAAATCCTCTATAAGACTGGTCTAAGACAATTTTTTTAAAAGAATAATGTTTCTATAAAAAAAGAGCCAAGCAATTATTGAAGAAATGTTAGTCAACTACTAAGAAAAACATTTTATTCATTTTCTGTCAAGATAAAAAAATCTTGAGTAAATATGTAATTTTGTTCCCGGAAAGAGAATCCCCTGTAACGGAGACTGTTGCACATTTCCCTGAGCTTTGTCCCTGGGGTCATTACTTCTGTTCTGTTCACTAATGAAGAAGCTAAAGAGAAAATGCCTCCTGAGCTGGGTTTCCTCTTATCTCAGTAACGCAAGGCAAGTGAGCAGTGTACATACCATGATTATAATTCAGGACCAGTGAAACTAGACTAATGCAGCCAGCAGCATTTCACAGTTTCTCTGACTTCGCTGGTTCTTAGCAAGTATCTTACATTTAGAGCATCCAGCCTAACTAATGCCTCCAATACACATGAGGAGACCAGAACCAGAAAAATTCAGTAATGTTTCCCAAACACACCGACAGGGAAGAAACAGAGGTCAAACCCAGCATTTTCGGTTTACATCAGTGGTTTTCATTCAGTGGGGAGGTGACACATCTCCAATCACTCACCTTGTTCTGGACCCTCAGCTGTAATGAGGAACATGGTGTGAAAACCACTTGTATGTGCCTGTCACTTTAGGTGGAGAACTCTAGGCTAGGCTAGGCCAGGCTAGGCTAGGAAGGTCATTCCGCATACACATTTAACTGATGGAATTTCAACTGTACCAGCTTGACCCGAAGAAAAGTAGAGACAAAGATTTCAATAGTCCATGTATCTTTCAGGTCTCAATGAACATAAATGCCAGATCTGATATGAGGTGGGAGATGCAAATTTGCTACCCGTTGGATGATTTTAGTTCCCACAGCCTCTTAGGAATGTGGCCCCTCTCTCTGTGCCTATGGGATTTTGCAGAGCAATTTTCACTTCCAGCATGGTTTAGAAGCCTAAGTCCTAAAATGCAACTCTCTGCGGGCCTTCATTGTCTTTTTTTCATTGAACTCCTTGGAGATACTTTATATCACAAAATGCTGCATCCCCGTTCCCCCTTCCTCCCCCACCAGCTCGCAGTGAAAACAGTGGAGTTAACTATTAAACCTTGGGATCATATAAAACAAAACCAGGGAAGACAACACCTGCACCCTACTTCTTCCTTCCCTCCCCCCCCACCCCTCAGTGCAGCTGGTGAGGAGCTATGGAATGTGCCCCTTCCCCCAGAACGTAGGCATATTTTAAAGTGGATTATTAAAAGTAGATCATATTCATTCCCACAGAAACAATTGTAGTAAAAAATGTAGGGTTCACAGCCTTGATCAAGAATTTGGCATTTTATAGGTGTGGCCAAATCTGGCTACAAACATCAAACATCAAAGCAAAATACAGTATATACAAACTATAAACCTCTTCTGTAATAACTTTAAATCCCATAAAACTGGGATAAATATACTACCCACATGAATTATAAAAAGAAGCCCTATTATACCATAAAATATATATACGTCCCATAAAAAGGCAACTTCGACCTTTTAAAACTATTGTGTCAGATACATGAATCAGTGCTTAGCAGAATACCTTTACGTGGGTTCAAAAGCTGTTTTCTGGATGAATAAATCTCAACATTCAAATATCAGTGATTTGGGTTTTTTGGGTTTTTTTTTCTTCCTGGCTTAAAAGGGCCTTTGGGAGTGATTTATTTGGTGCACACTGCTTTTAAGAAGTTTACAAAGCTTCCCAGGAAAATTAAAGTGAAGTCTTATTTTTCTTTGATATATTTCCTCACAACAGGTATTTATTCATGAAACATTTCTAGAGCATCTACCGTGTGCTGAACTAGCATCAGGGAACAAGGGGGTGCTTCTGGAGTCCCAGAGATGTGGGTCTTAACTCGGCAACATCATCTAATGGCTGAAGGGCCTTGAGCAAGTTTTTAAGTCTTTGGGCCTGAGTTACCTCATCTATAAAATAGGGCTAATCCCACCGGCTTTGCAAACAAAAAGATGACACATATAAAATTACAGGACCTTATGCTGGTATGAAGTGGGCAGGAACTAAATTTTAGCCATTTCTCATGAGTAGTATTTCCACTGAGTTACCATGGTGACCTTGTGTCTTCATTAGCCTTATTCTATAAATTAGGAAACAAAGAACCTGTCCAATGCTACAGAGTTAATTAGTGATGGTGGGGGTGCTTTAAACTAAGGTCCTCTGATCTCAAATCCAGTGCTTTTTTCTTTATGTCCCAGTTGTCTCTCCATGGCTGCTCTCAAAGCTGGGCTCTGGTCCTCCCCAAAAGCCTCTACACACCATTAAGATCTCATCTCACGGATATTTAGACAAAGAATCTTTTGAGTCTGAACTTCCAATTTCTCTGAGTCTCATTTATGTCATTGTAAAATGAGGTCTGAGAGTCCCTCTGACTTCAAAATGCTCTAAATCTAATATCTAATTCTCAATGTCTCTTCAAATCCTAGCATCAGCCAATTGGAAAAAGATTATACTAAGGCTTTGACTAACTCAAAGGTCCATTGAAAGGGGGTAATTCAAAGTTCATAATCTAATTTTTGTTGATGGCAATCTTTTTAAAATCTACTGGAATAGAGAATGATGAGCACAATCTAACCTGTCTTAGTGTTGGATTTAGTTGAGTTTCTATTCTCGTTACATCTTAACCCAGATGTAACCCAGAAAGGCATTTGATTTTGAGTCTGAACTGACCCAGCCCTGAAGAAGACACTGTCTGTCAGCTTACTGGATAAATCCAATTTAGATGGGTTTTTAGCATCCCTCTCTGCCTCCTCCTCCTCTCCATCCCAAATAAGAGCAATTTCCAATTGGTAAAGATTCCCAAACATTCAGGAATTTAGTATATATGGTTCTTACTGTGCAGGTATTTATATGTATCTTTCTTTCTATAAGCCCAAAGTCAGTGAGTTCCCCTACTAGTTGAGAATTCCTGTCATTTATTTGTATATCTCAAGACTTTCTTCACCCTGACCTGATCATTTTTTATTTATGCTTTAAATGTACTTAATGTAAGAGGTGAATGGTATGGGGAGAAGCAGATGGGGAAAGAGTACATTTTAATATTTGCGTATTTGTGTGAGTATATCTTTTTCAGATTTAGAAAAATATCCCTTAAATACATCATTTCTGCAGCTGTCCAAAGACCTAACTATAGATTCTACCTAGTTCCTGACTCGCCTCGAACCGCAAAGGGCAGCTTATAGAAAAGAGGACGAGTGCAGGTTGAGAAATCATGCAGGTGCAGGAGCCAGGTGAGAAATCCCATGGCACTCATCATTTACTGACTGCCTCTGATGTGTCCGGTACTGTCCTAATCACTGGGGATACAATACATTTTGGTGCAGAAGTGGGCGAGATAGATAAAGAAATAAGGACATAATTTGTCGGTAGTGACAGGTGTTAAGGAGCAGAATGCAAGGCATGAGGATGGGGGGATGGTAAGCGGGAGTGCTATTCCAGACAGGGTGGTAGGAGCAGGACTCTCTACAATGGAATCGTCTGGGGCTAGAAGAAATAAGGAAGTTCACCACGTGGAAAACTGGGAGAAGCGCATCCCAGGCAGAGGACACGGGCACTGCTCAGGGCTGGCCAATGCTCCGAATGTTTTAAGAGAGGCAGAAGGCCAGTGTGGCTGACGCTAAATGAGCAGAGGTGGGAGAGGCCTGCTCTCCGGGCTAGCATCTCAGGGGCTTTGTGGGGCCATGGCCAGGACTTTGGATTTTATTCCAAGTGACAGGGGAAATCATTGGAGGGTGTAGAGCAGGTGTTGCTCCTGTTTTGAAGCAATCGTTCTGGCTGTTGGGTGAGGAATTGGTTATGGAAACAAGAGGCCAGCTAATGAGTCTACTGCAATGATCCTAGTCATTGATTACATTGGCTTGGGCTTGGAGGCCAGCACCAGTGGGGGAGGCAGTGAAAAATGGCTGGCTGCTGATCAATAGGATATGGATTCTAAGAAAAAGCTATTAAGGATGATGCCAAGGATGCTGGCTGATTTGGGGGGGAGAATGCAGTTGCACCAATTATTTTCTCTTCCCCCATGTTCAGAGTTCATCACTTGGTTTGACAAACCCATGGCTTCTCGCCAAAACCAGAAACAAAAACACGCATTAAGTGATGACTTGACCCAGAAGTGGAGAACTGGTTTAGCTGCCTTGTATTTGATCAATTGCTAGTTCTATTTGAACGGCTTGCATTTCCCTTCTGATAACCTCTTTAAATAAGACGCCACTTTAATCAGTAGTGACAAACTCTGCCTACTAGTAGATAAAAGAGCTGTTTTATCGTGAGTGAGCATGCAGGGAGAGAAGTGATAGGTATGGTATTTATAAGTCTGTCCAAGAATGTATGTTCAGAGTTCTCGTGATGAGTAACAGAAAAGCAAGGAGGGCTGAGGCCAGGGAGCAAAGGAAAAAAAAAAAGACTTCATTTGCATCTTTTATAGGTTAGTAACTTCCAGTAACTCCATTTAGCTTTTCTGTCGTGAACTCTCAACAGTACATGGCTGGGGGAGGGGGACCCAAGGGGGCATAAATGGTTAGAACGACTCCAACAATGATCTGACAACTGAAGTTCCAGAGCCCCATCAGGAATGATCTCTTCTAGGTAACAGCTTAACTGCATAGCCTTTATATATAAAACCTTTCCCAAAGGTATAAAAAGAGAAGCAAAGCTAACTGAAATCAGTTTTCTGAACCACCCAGTCTCCAATGAAGCTCCAAACCAGTTGGTCAGCTGCCTGCCAGGGGGCAGGAGCACCAAGTAAGGAAGAACCTTTCAGCAGGACACCCAGTCCCTGAGGAGAAAAAGGAAGTCCTTTCTGAATTCCCCTTTTTATGAGCTTAGACAGCCAAGGCTGAATCACAGTTCTTGGCACAAAGCAAACTCCTCCCTGGAGAAGGTGGAAGAGACAGAGGGTAGAACACAGGACAGGAATGTTTATGATTTACTCCTGAATGTTGCTTATTCACAAAGGCCACACCCCAGACAATAATGGGAGCTGGGAACAAAGTCCTACCCGAGTTTGGTCTAAGTGACAATGGCAGGCCAAGTCCCATCCAATCAGCATACATAACACTATTTTCCCATTGGCAGCCAATGACCCTGGCAGCTCTGAGCACAGTAACTACACCTACAAGAGACCCCAAGAAAGGTGAGGGAGGGAGGCCACTGGAGTCAAACAGCGGGCACTGAGAAAAGTTAATGCTCTAGGCCTCAGTTTCCCTGCCTCTAACTGATCCTCACCTCACCTGCCACACAGCAGTATTTTGAAGATCAAATAAGATCCTGAGCAAGTTTGAAAAGCACAAAGGACTCTGCAAACCTAACAGTTATTGTTGTGAGGAAAATTTGAAGAGCAAATGCCTTCGCTGGTCTCTGACTGCATGAGTCCTTTTGGGGTCTTTTAGGTAAGAGACAATACAGAGGAGTGAGCTGTGATGGAGCCAAACTCTGTGAAGAAGCGATTACTTCAATATCTTTGGCCACTGACCACTTCGAACAACCACATCCCCACCCAAACCACAAAACAACATCCAGAGCCTTGGAGTAAAGGATAGATGTAGATTTTCAAATCTCAAGAACTCCATAGAAGAGCCGAGTTAGCCTAGTTTCCTTCCAGGTCCTTTCACTTGGATATATGAGTTCCATCAACATCCTCGTTAGAGTAAAATCCCACCCAAAAATATTAATTTGGGAGTCCCAGCCAGCTTATTACATTAGTCATTCAGTAAACTTGACTCACTGTAGAGAGGTACAAGAAAGCAAAGAAAGCCTCAAACTCTGAAAGTTAATGCATGCTGCTAGAGTCATGCTGCTCCATAAAGGTAGGACGCCTCCTGGGCCAGAAGCAGAAAGAGCCACACTGGCAGGTACCAGCATGCAACATACTAAAAGCCCAGCGCGCTCTGTCAGTGTGTGAAATTAGAAGGTTTTCATGCACAATGAGTCAGCAGGTCAGCATAAGCAAGGCTGGGAGAGGGAGTGCAGGAGGCTGAGGTGTTGTGTCTCCTGGTGGCCAGGAAAGGGAGAGCCCTGGCCCAAACCCCTTCCACGCCTGGGGCAGTGGGCAGCTGAGCACCTCGAATTCAACAGCCGCCTCTCCTTCTCATTCTACACTCACCTGGTGATGAAATTCTGGTTTCCCAAGTAATCTGTTTATGGAGAAAGGATGCCTGGCCATGTGATCAAGGCCTTCTGGTCCCCAGGACAGGTCTATTTTTTATAATAAATGCACAGAATAGCATCCTAGTTTATACGTCAGTTTCTTAAAGGCTTAGCTAGGGTGACTCTGTCCTTGGGAGACTCATCCATTCTTGGGTGTAGTCAAAGAACCAACTATCTGAGGCCATAAGGCTAAATTCCAGGCAGATGAAGTGGCTCCATCACGATCAGGACTGGTGGTACCACATGGCTGGCTTTCTGTCAGAGACTCAGTAGGGACAGTCTGCCCTTCAAACCACTTGAATTAGTAGAATAGATATATCGTATTTACTATTCTTAACACTGCATAGTAAAAAGAATTTTAAGAGTTGCCTCTGAAGATGAGAGCAATAACCATGTACAGAATGTTTACCGTCTTCAGTGCAAGTATTTTATATCTTAGTGTAGTGTTTCACTTGAGCCTTATTGCAACCTAGGAGTTAAGCATTATCATTCCTGTTTTAGAGATAAAGACACTATTGAGGCTCAGAAAGTTTAAGTAGCTTATACAAGGCCACACACAGAGGAAGTGATGGGGTTAGGGTGTGAGAGCAGGTCTCCATTACACCTAGCACACCCTATACTATTAACAATGACCAGATCTCTTTCTTGCTTATTTCCTGGGGATCCATTTCACGGAACCAAAGACTGAGTTATGTAATGCTCCTTCTGTCTTTGTGCACACGTGTCTAGGAGCTCTGCTTTCTCTCTCGGCCACCATGGGAGGTGCGCAAGCAGATCCTGTATTTGGCCCTGCCCTGTCAGGGGCTCACGGGATGGAAGCTCAGCTTTACACACAAGCTCACGTTACTACTCTTTTCTTACACCATTCATCCTCTCCGGATTGTCTGCTGTAGTCTGGGCTATTTTGGGCCGTTATTTTTTTACATGAGTGCATATAATGCCATGGTAACCAAATTATATTTTCATTTATTCCCATTCCATTTTAGTTTTATATTTAAATAACCCAGTTGAATTTGAATAGAATTATCTTCTGATTTAACTCTCACTTCCTCAATATCAGTATTTAATTTGTTTTAGCTTCTAAATGGAAATCTACTAAAAATGTGCTTTGGGATTATTATATATTCCTTTCCCTTTGAGTTTCAAAGAACACTGCTTGTCCTTGACAGTGAAGACCAGCACCATCCTCCTAAGTCTCTCAGCTATACCGCCTTTCCTTTCCTACCCCCCAAATGCAAATCCTTTGATAAAGGGGGCAGCAAGATAAGAGGAAGGAAAATAATATGCTAGCATCCCACCCATTTTTCCTCAGTTTTCTAAGAACTGCGAGGAGAGAAATGTATCAAAGCAAATGTGTTTAATGTTCCTAGGCTGACATTTAAGGATATGCGGAGAGTGGACATGTTGGGTCGTTGTTTTAACTAGGGGTGAGAGGATTCTTTTTTATTTTCGGTATCAGTGCATCCTATCTTAGCTGAACAATTCCTTATTGACAGATACTTGGGATGTTCCCAATATCCCACTATTACAAACTGGTGTCATGCATTAATCATGACTGCAAACACTCATATAACACTTCATCCTCCATGTACCAGACACCGCGCCAAGTGTGTGGTAGAGAGTATCTCATTTAATCATCACAAAGCCATCTGAGGTCTGTATCACTGTCATTATTTCCACCTTAAAGAGGAAACTGAGGCACAGAAAGGTTAAGTAACTTGCCCGGGGTTACAAACCTGGTGAGAGGTAGAGCTCAGATCTGAACCTACGCTGGCTCCAGAGACCCTGCTCTTTCTTCTCGAGTATTATTATCGGCTAATGCTTAGGTGGGAAAGGCTCATGGAACTTCAAGGAATGCAGGCTACGTAAGGATAGAGGATGTCCCTCCATCAGATGAAGACAGGCATTGTCTGACCCCAGCTCCCATCCCACCGCAGTCTCCCTGCACCCGGAACAATGCTGGGTATGAGTTACATTCTCAAGAAATATTTATTGATTGGATGAATAAATACATGAATGAATTCAAGAATAATGTCTGTAGTTGGTGCTACCCATTTTGATGGGAGCATTCATATTCTAGAAGGACAAGATCAATGAGTAAGGGTGCACACTTGAAACCTTTAAATCAGTTTGGGCAAATGCTTCATCCTTTGCAAATTTGTCTCGCTATGGCTCCACACAAGAGGGCTCCGTCGGTGCCTACGGTCAAAGGCCTGCTCCACCCTGCTGGTGCCCTCATGCTCATGCGGGTGGTCAGGTTCCAGTGCAAGGGACATCGTTCCTTCTCTTTATGTGTAAAAGCACTATAATTATCTCAGCTGCTTTAAAGCCAGTGCAAGGTGGACAATAAATATTTCAAAAGCACATGTAATGGAAGGCGTAAGTGACTCCTCCAGGGCAGGTGGATAAAAAGGGTGTATGCAACAAACAAAAAGGGAATATATCCACCTGTTCTGAAAAGAACCGGAAGCCTTTGTCCTCACGGATACACTCATATGTCTCTCCAAGAAGAGGATTAAAGGGCTTGCTCCCAGCTCGGAAGTAGCTAGATGCATATGCCGATACGGCAAAAGCTGCCACGTACACCTGAGGAGGGAGGAAAGAACTTGATTATTTTTCTGTCACCAAGACATTTTTTTACAAAGTCATGAACAAAATAAAACCTTTATTTCTCTCTTTATGGGTTATTTTGGAAAGCCAGCAATCTGTCTCTGGTTTAGAGACAACCGAACCAACTTTGATTCACAGCGGCAGGGTTAAATAAAGTTCAGTTTGGCCCAGAGACAAATGAAGCAAACATTTGCAAATGGCCCGTCTGCTCTGATGCCAGTTGGCAGAGGCTTTCAAGAGGGTGATATTTATCAAGTGAGCTACCCTGTTTTCTTCGAGCTGTTAAGCTAAGTCCAGTACCTCTAACTCTGATAATCAGGAAGGAGAGAGCAGAAGAGCATTAAAAAAAAAAGGCCAAACTTCCCTCAAAATTCAGGAAAAGCAACCATTCCTAGCTGGATGCCGTGGAAACCTACAAGCTCATTTTGACAAAAGAAAATCTGTGATAGTAATTTCCTGAGTTTCCTGTAACAAGCCACAGGACAGGGCACGGTGCCTTTGAAAGAGTCTTGGCTTTTCTGGGAGAAAAAATGAAAAATCAAAAGGCAAAGGAAGGAAAGACTACAGATAAACATGATATAAGCAGTCACTGTGAGGCTCTCAGCATTTTTATCAGTTCCCCTTTCAGGGCACCAAAAAGACCCATTATTTTTCTTGTCTTTTTTGGGGGAGCGGGTACAAAACATTGAACCTAGATAGTGATGGCAACTTCCCCTTTCTACCAGTGAGTAACAATCTCAATGCCTCCCCTTCCCAGCACATTTCATGAGGTTTCTTATAATGGGGGGGAGAAAAGCTGAGTACCTTTCATGAATGTTCACTAGTCACACAACTTTTCTTAAGCCTTTTGCAAATAGGACCCACCTTTCCACTCACACTACAGAATACTGTAGAACATCTGGATGGCTTATAAAAACCAATTCAGTATGCTCAATTCTGTCTTTGTTCTGGAAATCTGGGGTCTGTTCCTCTCTTTGCTTCCCCATATGTTGGTTACCGGTTAAACAGTAAGCTCACATTGCCTCTACGGAATGTTGAATCAAGCCTGAATCACCTTCACAATTTAAAACAGAACAGAATCTGGTGTCATTCATAACGCTGGGGGCAGAAGGGAGGGAGGGAGCAGGCACAATGAGGCAGCCTGAGAGGGATCCTATGCAGGGGCATGAGCTGACCTGCAGGGCAGTGAACAACCCACAGCTATGGTTCTTGTGCAATGCCTTCCTGTCCTTTCCCTTCCAGGTGCATTGGACTGGAATGCAAAGCCTTCCCTCAAACTCCTTCTCCAGGTCAAGTCCACCAATCTATCAGCTGACATCCTAAGGGTGTCTAAATCGCCACAAGAATGAAACACCATGAAGAATATTTTCATCTTCAAAGCCAATTTTTTAAGAAAAGAGCTGTCCACAAATGTTGACTTTCCACCCTTGCGTTAGAAGCTATTTGCCTCGGGTGCCTGGGTGGCTCAGTCGGTTAAGCGACTTCGCCTTCGGCTCAGGTCATGATCCTGGAGTCCCGGGATCGAGTCCCGCGTCGGGCTCCCTGCTCGGCGGGGGGGTCTGCTTCTCCCTCTGACCCTCTTCCCTCTCGTGCTCTCTGTCTCTCATTCTCTCTCTCAAATAAATAAATAAAATCTTTAAAAAAAAAAAAAAAAGAAGAAGCTATTTGCCTCCCTTTGTTCAGCAGAAATTCTCTAGGAAAGAGTAACAAAGAAGATAAAAAAAACACACAGAGCTTGTTTCAGCTCTCCTACTCTTATTATCATTAGTATCAAGAAAGTCTCTTTGACGGAGAAGTCCCCGGAGACTGTGGAACAACATGGGATGCCTCTCTCATCCACAGCCAGATTTCCCCTTCATCTTCAAATTACTAATGTAATGAAGTTTTTAATAAGGGTCAAAACTATGGAACGCTTAGAATTTTAAAAAGAATGGTGTCCTCCATCACTGAGAGGATGATTTAGGGTCAGGTCCCTGAAGCCCAGGGGCTGCGCCGACTCCAATTTAGCCCATCAGCAAATGCCCAGGACAGAGACTGCATTCGGGGAAAGACACTGAGGTCCCAGCCGCCCATATAAACAATGGCCTTACTGTGGAGCAGGTAACACAGGAGGGAGCCAAGAGAGAGAGGGACACTCAGCTAGTCACAGAAAGGGCCAATTTGACTGTCATCTAACCACCAGGGTCCCTTATCACCACCCCACAAGACAGGGGAAAGATGAGAAACACCTGGGGGTGCCTTCGCTGGACGACCCATCACGTGATCAGAAGCAATACTGAGTAGCGAACAGAAGGTGAATTTTTCTAAGAGTTTTTGTTTTGTTTTGTTTTGTTTACTTACTCTATAGAATAAGAGTGGGGGGGAGCAATCATCTTTCTTATGTAAAAACCTCGACTACAAACGTTATTTTCAAAAATCTAGTTGCTTGTGGGACCCCAAAATAAACAAAAACATTCTCAGGGGAAATTCACCCTGGACAAGAAAAAACCACTTGAGAAATTAAATTCTGTCTACCCGGGATAATAAAAAATAAACATGCAGACAGCCCTCAAGACATGTTGTCCAGTCAGGCATATCAGAACAATCACTTGTAAGGTTCTGGAGAAAAAGGAAGCGTAAAACCACAGAGCAGAACTACCCAAAGGCACCAACTGTCACAGAGAAGCTCCCCCGAAAAGGCAAATCCTGACACATGATGGAAAACCGCTGGGCACAGGGGAACTAGACGCTGGTGAGAAATGAACGTGTCTGCACAAGAATCCAGAAGACACAAGGCAGAGCCAAGAGGTTGGCTCTGCTCGGCTTAGCACCGCTGGGCCCCCGGGAGTGGCCTGCTGGCGGCTCGGGGGCACGGGCAGGACCGCCCCGCTGGAAGGTGAACTCCTCACCATCCTTTCCAAGGCGCTGGGGATCTGTGCGGCCTTGTCCAGAAGCTCGCTGTACTCCAGCTCCTCACAGAGCCGCTGCAGTGTGTTCAGGGGCTCGTTCAGCTCCACCGGCATGGCCACTTTGGACAGATCCTTCCCGATGTTATTCCGCAGGATGTTCCACAAGCTGATCGTCCTGGCGCTGGGACACGGAGCCGGCAAGCAAGTTCTTCGTTTGGACTTGGCTTCCGCACCACTTTCGAGCAAAGGCCCTGAAAGGGAAATCAGCCTTGTGGTTTCCAGAGGACTTTTTATTTTATTACTTAAAAAAACACAGAAATAAAACCTGACCCAGCAAGTACTCGATTCTACTGTTAGTCTCAGTTATCTAGGACTGAAAGTCAGAAAATAAAGAGTTCCGTGCAGCCCAGCTGAGCACCCAAAATTACACGCGCTAAAACTCGTGGACTTTATTCACAGGGAGGTCTTCAAGTTCCTACTCAGAAGCTAGTGCCTCATAGCTTAAACACACTTAGGATAAAGCTGGAAACTGGATTTCTATGCTCGGAGCAGTTACTGTTTATACCTTTAAACTCTTTAGATTTTTATTTATTTTTAAAATTTTTTTTGAGTAGGCTCCATGCCCAGCGTGGAGCCCAACGTGGGGCTTGGATTCCTGACCCAGAGATCAAGACCTGAGCGGAAATCAAGAGTCAGACGCTTAACAGTTTGGACCACCCAGACACCCCTAAACTCTTTAGATTTTTTAAAAAGCACTTCAAGCTCTGATTGAAAACTTTTTTTTTTAAAGATTCTATTTATTTATTTGACAGAGAGAGACAGAGCAAGCACACAAGCAGGGGGGCAACAGAGGGAGAAGTAGCTCCCTGCTGAGCAGGGAGCCCAAAGCAGGACTTGATCCCAGGACACCGGCCGAAGGCAGTCGCTTAACCGACTGGGCCACCTAGGCGCCCCTGATTAAAAACTTTTAAACCCTTGGGACTCCTGGGTGGCTCAGTCGTTAAGCGTCTGCCTTCGGCTCAGGTCATGATCCCAGGGTCCTGGGATCGAGTCCCACATCGGGCTCCTTGCTCAGTGAGGAGCCTGCTTCTCCCTCTCCCTCTGCTGCTCCCCCTGCTTGTGCTCTCTCTCTCTCTCTCTCTCTCACAAATAAATAAATAAAAATCTTTAAAATAAAAACTTTTAAACCCTTTTTAAAAATCACTTCAAATTCTGATAAAAACAATTATGTTTATTACAGAAAAATGGAAAGGGAAATAAAAGTCTTCCATTATCCCACTACCCACAAATAGTAGCTGTTTGTATTCTGGAGTATTTTCATGTAGTATTTTCTCCATCCAGAGCTCATATAGCACATCTAGTTTTATGTTCTGCTTATTCCCTTAACTGTTTTTCCATGTTATTCAATATTCTTCTAAAACATTATGTATAATGACTGTAAAAAAATTCCATGCTATGGATATGCCGTAATCTACTAAATCATTTCTCTATTGTTGGACTTTTAGATTTGTTTCTATGTTTTGCTATGATGCAAAAAAAAAAAACAAGTACTGAATATTTATATTCTTAAGATTTGATTATATCTCTGAGTATCTGCTTAGGATATATAGACATGGAATTACTATGTCAAAGACTATAAACATTTTTAGACATTTGAGTCATATGATCAGATGGCTCCTCAAAAAAGCTGTATCAATTTCCTATTTATCAGCAGCACACGTGTGTCCATCTCTTGAGATCTTTCTGGGCTTATCATCATTTTTTTCAATTTTTGGCAAATTGTTGGGCGGACAGTATTATTTCCTTGTTTTAACTTCCATTAAAAAAATTCCTAGGGGCACCTGGGTGGCTCAGTCGTTAGGCATCTGCCTGCGGCTCAGGTCATGATCCCAGGGTCCTGGGATCGAGTCCCGCATCGGGCTCCCTGCTCCGCGGGAAGCCTGCTTCTCCCTCTCCCGCTCCCTCTGCTTGTGTTCCCTCTCTCACTGTGTCTCCCTCTGTCAAACAAATAAATAAAACCTTTAAAAAAAAAAACTCCTAGGGGCGCCTGGGTGGCTCAGTTGGTTAAGCGACTGCCTTCGGCTCAGGTCATGATCCTGGAGTCCCTGGATCGAGTCCTGCATCGGGCTCCCTGCTTGGCAGGGAGCCTGCTTCTCCCTCTGACCCTTCCCCCTCTCATGTGCTCTCTGTCTCTCTCATTCTCTCTGTCTCAAATAAATAAATAAAATCTTAAAAAAAAAAAAAAAAAAACTCCTAGTGTGATTTGGAATGCTTTCATAAACACTTCTTCTTTTCTGAATTGTCTGCTTTCCTATTTATATACTAAGATGTATTTTTTTGTTTGTTTTCATATTCATTTTACAATCAAATCCCTATTTGGCATTTATCTTTAAATCTGGTCCATGTGGTTCATTGATGAATAAAACATTTAAATCTACCAGTCTTTTTCTTTGTGACACTTCCTTTGGCTCAGACTCTGACATTCTTTTCCCATCCCAACTGAGCCTATTTTCAAACGAAATCTCATCAACATATGAGACAGGGGCATTTTATTTGCATATATTTATCTATTAAAAAGAAATATTTAACATTTACTCATTGTAAAGCCAGTTGCTCTGAATAAAGAGGCTGTTTTAATAAACAGAGAAGTATGAAACTGGGGTCACACTTTGCAGTCTTATGTTAACCCAAGCATCCAATTAATTGTTGAATTTTTTTTAATTGTTTGACATGAGCAAAAATCTGATTTACCCAACCGAACAGCTGCAAATGAAAGTAGTTTTTAAAAACAGTTCTCTATGTAATCTCAAAATATTTTCTCTGATTACACTAATCTAGATTTTGAAACAACAGTATATGATGACTACTATCAATTAATGCAATATCTATCTAGTTTTTGCTCTGGAGCAGCAGGTCTTCAAGAATTTTACATATATTACCTTATATATTTTTACATATACTTTACATATATCATCTCTTAAGTAACTTGACCTAGAACACAGTACCAGTGAATGGCAGAGCTGAGGTTAACCAAGGAAACCTGGTCATGAATCTATATTCCTAAGCCCTGAACCTCCCATAGCACCCATTACAGTGACAGATCCTAGTATTTGCCTCCTGATTTGGTGAGGAAAAAATCAATACGAAGCACTCTAAATATCTAGCCTTTACTACGGGCTCAGAAAAATTCTCATATTATTAATTATCAAGAACTTGATTTAATCCCTATTTCCTTCTGTAGGCAAAAGTGTGTCATAATGTGCAAACATTATTTCTACATCCAATCTTTTCAGTAGAGTACTGAGGTTTAGAAGTCTCATCTTCAACAGAGACAGTTAAACTGGAGGACACCTATTTTTACTTCTAAATACTGCTGAAAAAGAAAGCTGGGTTTGGCCTAGTGTTTGTCCAAGCCAAGACAATGTGTTGGTCAGCATTCCAGCAAAATGGCTGTGGAATAAGATAGAGAGAACCAGCCTTAGCTTCAGTGCTTTTCCTGGCTGATGTCAACTCAGCACAGCTCTGGTCTTAGGTTCTGGGGCAAGTCTTCTGTTTCCAACTATGACCTCTGAACCCTCTTTCCCTGCATTCCCCGTGGCCCCCAGCTAAGGCCTCAAAGAGAATGAGGACTTCAGCATTTGTCTGACTTCCTCATGCACGGCCAGAGTGCCATTTTAGTGTGTGTGCTGTTTGTCAAGGGGATGTGATGTTTCTTCATTTCTCTTTCAATTCACCTCCTTGTTTTTCTAGAAAAACAAGTAGCTCCTATATTATTGGCTTTCTCCTTTGAACCATTATGGTTTGCAGACTTTTTCACCAAAGGGTTCATTTCTCCAGAAACATTTCAAGCAAGATAGAATGTAATGAGCATCGGACTTTTAGCAGGTCTGATGCTGAAAGGATATTCTGCCAGAGAATGGTAAAATTACCTGCCTTTTTTGTGGTCCCCAGAGAGTAGGTTCTTTGGCATTCAGATAACAACTCATATTTCACATACACTTACTAACCTGAGAAGTACCAAAATAGAAAAAGCACTGACATGGTCCCTCTCCTCTGGGTAGATATGAAAATAGGTAGTGCCCTGGGTATCCAATACGTGACACAGACAAACCTCAAGACCCGAGACGTACTGAGTACCAGGACTGGGAATATTTGATGGTACAGGATCCATGCAGAGAACTGTCCAATGGGCTGATTCTTCCTAAACAGACTTCCTAAATCAAGGCTGTTTGGGGAGACACTCTGGATACCCCACGGTTCAAACTAACATTTCCTGGGCATCATTTTGCTCTTGGGATTAACCAGTAATAAAGACTTGACAACCCCATCCTCCCTTCTAGGAGGTAGCAGTTACTTTTTTTTGGTTACTTTTAAATGTGTTATCTTGAAGAATCTAAGGCTAAATTACCACTTAGAGGGGCACTTGGGTGGCTCAGCCAGTTAAGGATCTGCCTTCAGCTCAGGTCATGATCCTGGAGTCCTGGGATTGAGCCCCACAGTGGGGAGCCTGCTTCTCCCTCTGCCCTTCACTCTGCTCGTGCTCTCTCTCTCTCTTTCTCTCTCTCAAATAAATAAATCTTAAAAAAATAAAATCTTTAAAATCTTAAACAAATAAAAATAACCAGTTAGACCAGACTTTTTTATTACACAATCCCTATAAAATTCCTAAATCATGAAAACTACTAGGTACCTAAAGGCAAAAACCTATATTGTAATATGTTTGCAGAGAGAATATTTGACCATTATCAGGGGTCTCTGTTGGATTAATTTTTGTTATTTATATGATAATTAGTATACATTCACTTTATAAAATAGAAGTTTTCATGAGCAGACAAATTTATTTGAATGAATACATTTTTCACACGTGAGTGCTATCTCCCCACCTAGATTATATAAACCTCAAGGGTAGGGAGCATGTCTTCTCTTATATAGTATGTGTTACAGTTCAATGCCTGCAGCAGATACTCTATATATGCTTGTTAGTATTGTGTGAAGATGCAAGCTTTCAGATATCATATAATTTACATCTTACCCAAGGTCTGTCTCTCATTATCTAAGTCATTACTGAGATTGTCTAAGGAAAGGTTATCACTTATGTCACTGACATAGGAGTCATCTTCAGAAATCTATGGGGAAAAAAACATACATTAGAGAAAGAGTAAACAAACCAGATTTTCATCAAACCTTTAATCCAAATCATCAAACGTCTTGAATCCCACCATTACAAACCTACAGAAATAGGGTTGTTTTCATAGAGGCCCATACACCGGTCTGCCTCGAAGGTGTTCATGATAAACACCTGTTATTAAAATTTTTATACCTTCTTGACCAGTTATCCCAAAGGAAACATAAATAAACTCAAGACTATAGTTATTACAGAAATTCTTATTAATTCAGACTGCATTTCAGAATTTGTTAGTGTTTGCATAGAATGAGTTATAATTTGTCTTTTAACCATTTGTGAAAGAAAAGAATCTTCTATGGAAATTAAATAAGATTAGTATTTCTATACTAAAGGGGTAAAATTATCAATTTGCATTTTCACAAGTAATGCCAACTATGATACTTGCTTATTCAGGAAAGTACAATTTTTATGCATCAATATAAAACAGTATTATTATATATTATAAATGAATTACAATAGCCATATTATAAGAATTATAATAATATAATAATGGCATGTTATAAATTAATATTGGTAAATTCACTCATTAAAAAAAAAAACAAGATGCTATTTTCTGGCCCTGTGGTAGAAATGACTAGTTAATAGTTAAAATGATTAACAAGTAATTGAAAAGAGGTACAACAAATCAAGTAACAGAAATGAGGAAATAAATAAAATCTTTAAAAAAAAAAAAAAAAAAAAAAAAGGGCGCCTGGGTGGCTCAGTTGGTTGAGCGACTGCCTTCGGCTCAGGTCATGATCCTGGAGTCCCGGGATCGAGTCCCGCATCGGGCTCCCTGCTTGGCAGGGAGTCTGCTTCTCCCTCTGACCCTCCTCCCTCTCGTGCTCTCTGTCTCTCATTCTCTCTCTCTCAAATAAATAAATAAAATCTTTAAAAAAAAAAAAGAAATGAGGAAGTACCCAACACCTACTTTTGCAACCTTCTCCCTAAGGTCTTGTATCTTTTTGTGTTTTGGGGGGTAGGAGTTACAAGAAGATCCTCAGAATGTAATGGTAGAGAGAGGCCATTTAGTTAAGCATTTCTAAAGATGGGTATTTACTGAACGAGTAAAGCAACAAAAGGATTTTGAGGCACCTAACTGAAAACAGTGCTCAAACCTCATTTTCTGAAGAGCTTGGAGATAACAGAACTTCCTGTGCATCAAAAAACTCCGAAAGGGAGTCAGTGATGGAGAGTCTACTCTCATTGGAAAGCTGATGGACCAGAGCTCGGCTGTCATCTCTGGAGTTTTCCTATTTGAAACACAAACACAAAATTGCATATAATTAGAAACAGTCTCAAGAGAAGCAAAATAAACAATTGATTTCATTGCACGATACACAAGGTCACAGGCGCATGCAAACAAGCAGCTCAAAGCAGAGGTCAGCTCCCAAGTTGAGGAGAAGCAACCTCACACAAAACAAAATGAAAAACAAAGGTCTCCCACAAATGGGCACCTCACTTCATAGGTACCATCACTGTTTAGGTACATGCAACAAATCTCAAAGCCAAAACAGACTGTCCAGGTCAGTCTTCGTTTCCATTTAAGAGGGGGAAAATTCCAACACTCTCTGATTCATATCCTCTTATTTTCTACCACTGCAGGATGTTTCTTTTCATCCTAAAATTTCTTCGGAATTATACTCAGTATATGTCCTTGCATGGCTGATTCAGAGCAACATTGCTTTCTTCTGCCCCCACGCTCTCCCAGAGGCCAACATGCTGCTTTTGAGGCATCCCTTGACAAACACACAGTGTGGTTTGGCCCAAAAGTGCCCCTGGTGGCAGATCATTCATTATTCATGGATGAATGAGATAAATTCTCTTTGTCAGTCTCTCTCTAACCACAATGACTCCAAGAGGGAAGGAAACTCCCAATCCCCTTTGTAAGCCTCCTTACAAACAACACCATGGCATATCATGATTTTCTCATCTTGCATGGCCCTCCCTTCCCTACTTTGCTGGGTCTAAACTTCCCCTCTGGGAAGGACCGAAATACTTTGTTTGAGAATGTGCTTTCTATTCAATTTGCAAGTGCAAATTCAATACAACTCAACAAATTGAACAACTGCTCTATCCTGGCTTTGGGGAGATATAAGGATGAATAAGACCAGGTTTCTGGCCTGAATGAGTGGCACAGAGAATGCACCCAACACAGGAGACCAAGACTGCGGGAGAGAAAAGTACTACGGAAGGGAAGAGGAAGGTGAGATTGATTGATTCTATTTCAGGCTTTGGTTTAGGGAGGGCTTCACAGAAGAGGTGACACCTGACTAGACCTTGAGGAATGAGAACAAATTCAGGACAAGATGATTCGATTCCTTCAAACCAGAGGAGAAGACTGTTGCCCTCAACTTCCCTACCACTCACATTTCTCATGGGGCTGATAAGGGAACTGCTTCTGTGTCATTGTGTATCTGATAAATGAGTCCCAGAATAATTTGGGAAACAAAAGTAAAAGCGGATTATGTATTTTCAAGAAGTTATTTCATGAGTTCAGGATACACTCTTCAGTCTCATAAACAACTTATATCCAAGATGGGAATGTGATAACAGGAGGGCCACAGCAGATTTTCAGAGTGGTCCCTTTATGAAATATTTACTTCAGGAACACATTTAAATGGCTATCCCTTCCTCCTGGATTTTTCCTAAATAAGACACCTGGTCATTCAAAGGTCTCATCCATTTTAATATCCATATAGCCTTGTGAAAAGCATGCTTCCTCTCTGCCCTGACAAAGAGACCACTTGAGGATCTACAAACAAGTACCACACTTGTTACCTTCAAGGGGAAGACTGGTCTCCTCAAAAGAGGAGACACCACAGGGAATAACTGAGCTCCTTCAATGCTCACCAAAACAACAGAATCTTCCTGGGGCTTGGTGTGCCACGGCCATATAAGACTCTAATGATTTATTTACTTGTTATAGTCATTAATTCATTACCAGTCATTCTTCCTCTCTATCTTCCTCCTTCTAGACTGGTGGATCAGGGTTGGCTGACAAACGGTGAAAATTATACACCTAGCCCGAGCCCCTTGTGGTGTTCCACCCCTCCAGAAACTTCTTATTAATACCCACTGAAAACTCAATGGGACTGCAGCAGCTCCAAGCCCCAGCATGCTACCTTACACACACAGGACTGCACTTGTTAAATATCAACTTGGTCAGTTTAGTTCAATGATTTCCCCACAAGTTTAGAAGGTCTGAATGGTTGTTTATCTATTTTTTTACATTGAAAAAAGATAAACAGAGAAAAGGGAAGGAGAGGAACACTCATAATCCTATCACACTAAAACCACTATAAGCATTTTGATACATTTCTCGCCCATCCTTTTTATACATATGGTCTTGCTCTGTTTTAAAATAATTGTACTCATATCTATATGTACTCACATATATATATGTACTCATATACATATATATATATGAACTTTCCCCAAACACTGTACCATAATCATTTTTTTAAAAAATTAACATGTATCCTGAGGATAAAAGTAGTATGTGTTCAAAATAGAAAATACAGAAAAATGTAAATAAAATACATATTATTTAAAGCTTCATCACCCAGATGTGGCCCCTATTAACCTGTTGGTATATTTTTTAATATTAAAATATTTGTGTGTGTATATATATATGTGTATGTAGATATGGTGTGTATGTATATATGAATAGGTTGTATATAGATACATAGATTTAAGTTTGAAATACTGGGATCACACTGTACATAGTCTTTATATAGTCTGATATATTCATTTAGCATTATATTGTGAACTTTTCCCCAGGCTGTTAGTTTTTCGAGACATTAACTTTAGTTGATAGATAATACTTTATTATATATGGGTGTTACAGAGTAACCCTTTTATGTATTGGAAGTTAAGAGTGTTTCCAAATTTGTAAAGATGGTGAACACGTTTGCAAATGTCTTTTGTAAATAATGAGACATTATCATTATTTTTTAGAATCAGTTCCCAGAAGAATTATTAAAAATGTTTATAGTAATATATATATTACCTAATTATATTAACAAATAAGAGAACCTCTGTTTTCTCTATATCTTTAAGGGCATAAAATACTATAATTTAGAAAAATTTTGTAAATCTAATCGTTTTAATTTGCATTTCTTCGTTAAGAATTAGGTCAACAGGGGCGCCTGGGTGGCTCAGTTGGTTAAGCAACTGCCTTTGGCTCAGGTCATGATCCTGGAGTCCCTGGATCGAGTCCCGCATCGGGCTCCCTGCTCAGCGAGGAGCCTGCTTCTCCCTCTAACCCTCCCCCCTCTTATGTACTCTTTCTCTCTCTCATTCTCGCTCTCTCAAATAAATAAATAAATCTTTAAAAAAAAAAAAAAAAGAATTAGGTCAACAGTTTTTTCTTTTTAAAAAACTAGCTGTAGAGATGTTAACGTTGGGGGAGACTAGGTCAGGGTGCATGGGAACTCTTTGCATTTCTTTGCACCTTCTTGTGAATTTATAAGCATTACAACGTCCAAAGTTTTAAAAAAAATCCAGTGTATTTGGGTTTTTCTGGTGAACTGTGTCCCTTTTCTCATTCATTTGTTGAGGTCTTCAGTTGTTTGTTACTACCTATTAATTACTTACACATTAAAGACATTATCACCTATTTTGCATTATCTGAGTCTATCATTTTCACTGAAAATATTTTTCGTTTATTATTTGCCTCATTTTTTCACACACACCATTTTTTCCCAAAAAAAATCCTGTCAGCTCTAGTCAACATTTCTTTTGTAATTTTTCTATTGTTTCCAAGTTTAGGAAGTCCTCCCTACTCTGGCCATTTGATAAATACTTAAATCAATCTATTTCAATTTTAGTTTTTATATGTAACTCTCATTCACTAGCGATTCATTTTAGTGGCAATGGAAAGATTTAAACTGCTTTCCAAATTGCTTTTGAGCTGTGCCAACCGAATTTATTGAAAAATCCATCTCTTCCCCATTGGTTTTAGAGCCTCTTCTATCAGATATTTGTCTCTTTCATACGAAATGGTGTTTATGCCTGAGATAGTGATTCGGTCCATTCTCACACCATCCCCAGCATATTTTCACTACTGGAGCTTCACTCTGTCGTATTTTCTGGCCTGGTACATTCCTCAATATATAGCAGTGATGCTATTGAGAAAACACTTCCGACTCGCCAGATGTGGACTGAAATCCCAGCTAGGACTCTTACTAGCTGTGTGCCCTGGGGGAAGCTACTTAACCTCTCTGGTTTCCTTGTCTCTAAAATGAAACTATCATCACCTACCTCAAAGAACTGTGGCTAGGATTTTGTGAGTTAATGGACTCAACTGCATATGGAATATAGCAGAGAGGCAATTTAAAAAGTTCTGTTCTTCTCTTTCAGACATTGCTTTAAAAGTTCTTGCCTCATCAGTCTCTCTCTCTCTTTTTTTAATGTTTTATTTATTTATTCATGAGAGTTAGAGAGAGAAAGAGAGAGGCAGAGGCAGAGGGAAAATCAGGCTCCCCGCCTAGCAGGGAGCCCGATGCAGAACTCCATCCCAGGACCCCTGGATCATGACCTGAGCTGAAGCAGATGCTTAACCATCTGAGGCACCCAGGTGCCCTGCCTTATCAGTCTCTTAAGTGGACCGTAGGTTTAGTAGAATGTTATCACCCAAGGTCACTTAGCCTTTCATTTGAAACCTAAAATAATATAAGAACTAATAAGCTGATAATATTAAATGTTCACATTCAGAAACACAAAGCAGGAGAACTTAATAGAATGTGAGAGTAATTCCTGATAGGAGAGGGGGGGATTTTAGAATCTAGGAGTCAGGCTCGATGCCAAAGATGGGTAATCTGCACAACCCAGAAGTAAGGGATGAGACAGAAACACAGAGAACAGAGTGCCCTGGGCTGACCCCACTGTGGGGACTGTCATTCCCTGACAGAATGCCTGGGGTGTCTGTGAGCCACCTAAGAAAAATAAACGGGAATGGAATTTTTAGGCTCTGGGGCGGCCACTTCCACTCACTCTCTGGTTTCCTGAAGACAAGAATGGCTTTTCCCTTTCTGGGAAAGGGAGCCTGAGTCACTCAGTGAAAAGCAGGATAAGACAAGGAGAACAGAAAATCACTGAAAGAGGAAACAGCAAGGAGAACACTCCATCAGCAGGACTCCAGAAGGTTGTTTTGGAAAGTGTGAATGTGGGGGATACTACTGCCCCCCCTCAAGGACATTTGAGCCTTCAGGTACATTCCTTGTGAGATCGGTTTGAAAACATGCATTGTTAAGGGGCGCCTGGGGAGTTCAGTTGGTTAAGCATCTGCCTTCGGCCCCGGTCATGATCCCAGGGTCCTGGGATCGAGCCCCGCATCGGGCTCCCTGCTCAGCGGGGAGTCTGCTTCTCCCTCTCCCTCTGCCTGCCGCTCTGCCTACTTGTGATCTCTGTCAAATAAATAAATAAAATCTCTAAAAAAAATAAAATAAAAGCATACATTGTAAAGACTTGTGATTCTGGTTTCCTTTCCAAAATGCAAATAGCCCCAAGTATACACACTAAGCATCAATACACAGAACCATAAATGAGGGGTCAGCTTGCTTAAACAGATAGATATAATCAGGTGGCAGTACTACTTAGAAGGTAAGCACTGTCTCACAAGAGACAAGAAACCCCACGGAACGCCACGGCGTCTGGCAGCCACCAACACTGAGTGATGGCGCGGAGTGCCTGCGCCCTGCTCCAGCAACCTTGCACACTTCCCTGCCCGGGCCTAAAATGAAGGTCACCCCGGTAATGTTCAGGTGCTCAGCTTTAAAGATGATTCAGTTTAGGTCTGGGCTAAAATGACTGAAAAGATCTCTTGGTGGGGAGTGAGTGTGTGGAGAAATGTCATGCTCAACTTCCGACACGTCTCAGAAGTAACAGCAGCCTGGGAGCCTTTGCAGAGACAGTGTAGGTCCCAGCGTAGGAGAACAGGGTCCCCTTGGCGTGTGGCCGAGCCCGTGGTCCCCGTGGCTGCAGATGCCCAGGCCTCGCCCCGGGTGCTGACCGATTTCAGCCGCTAGCCTCCTCTTTGCCTGAACACGCGGCTTCCCACGGACTGAAGTATTGTGTGGGGGGTTTGTTTTCTTTGAGGACAGGAGAAGGAGGAAGAGGGATTCACCTTCAAGATCAGAAACTCCTTTTAATAAAATTCACACACACACACACACACACACACACACACACACACACACACACACCCCTTGTATAGTACCTTCCTTCTTTTTATTTTAAGTGCTCTCAGTCTAATAAGTTCGTTAATGAAAAATATAGCATATCTGAGACATATGATAGCTAAAAACAGGTTTGAAGCCTTATTATTCTTTATTATTCTTTTCTACTTATTTTCTGAGTAATCCACTTGTATCTTTTCTGCAGTTTCTCATTTTAAACACAGGCAAGGAACATTTTGTATAAACATCCTGAGTTTTGAGAAGAGACATTTTAACAAATTATTAGTTGACCAAGACACTTCAATTGTAATACAGTATTTTTTCCTTCAGAGGGTACAGCTGTGCTTTTTAAAAGAGAAAAAAAAAATCACAGGAGAAGAAGGTACCGGTCACAAAGAAAGGGGGGAGGGGATGTCACAGAGAGGGCAACTTGGGATACCACAGGGCAAAGAAAATGAGGCCTCTTCAGAAGTAACAGGAGAAAATGTTTGTCTCTCTGCATTCCGACTCTAGTAATAACTAGTGAAAAGGTGATACTTAGGAGGAAAGGGGGTAAAGAAATACAAAGGGAAGAAGACTTCTGAGGGGGGGAGCAGTTTACCGATGCAGTTAGCATATACTCAGGAAAGCTTTGGGGGGCTGGCAGGCGGCTCAGACCCTGCAGCAGCTGGGGGGGGGGCAGACTTGTGAGCACCACTCCCCACTCCCGAGGGGGAAACAGGGGCAGAGGGACTGGACAGAGGGTGTCAGGTGAGGGGGTGGCGGTCGTGGAAACATTCCCAGCCGAGAAGCCTTACCCACCTCTGCCAGACTGTCACCCGACTTGGCAGCAGCGGGGGAATCGAGGAGCAGAGACTCAGCATGGATTCTGCATAAGCGTTCTTTAAGGTCTGTGTTTTGTGCTAGGGCCTGGAACATGTTAAAAATAGTGGGGCTCTGTTAATAAATGGATGTATCAGAAAAGCACAGCAGTGGGCCCAGGGGGACGGTCCTGTGGGAAGTGCCTGAGGAGGGCACTTCCTGGACTTTTTTCTTGAATGTTATCCGACAGGATACGGTTCTGCGATGGCAGGGAGATCAAAGACACCGAACTTTGGAAGTGATGTCCCTTCTCTGGTCTCACTTCTGGGCATGGAAGAAGGGACTGGCGAGGATTTCCTTTCAGTGGGGAAGGAAATCCCCAACACCTTCAGCTCTTACTAGGCTAGTGGTTTCATGGCCCTCCCTCCCCAGCTCCCTCCCTATGACCCCATGCTTCTCTCATCTTTAAAGAGGATGCTTCTCCCACCCCTTATGATTGGACATCTTTTAATGTTATTTAATTCTCATACCAGCTGAACTGGACCTTAAGAAGTGTGCTTGGAATTAGGATTTTGTGGAGGATTAATTTTATTATTTCCCAATATAGGTGATGATTGTTTTATTCATTCTTCATGACTAAGACATTTAATTGAAAACAACAACGACATACTTTCACTTACCTGGATAAAGGCTAAGGACTAGGGCCTTGGGAATTGGGAGGAGGGAACTGGACACATGTAAACCCACCCCTGGGCAGGTCAGATTCCCTATCCCAACCTCCCAAATGGGAAGGGACTAGCTTGAAGGTAAAGGAAGATGTTTCCAAATGATCTGTCTTTGGAAAAGGGCAAGTGTGCCTCATTGTCCCCCCAGACACTCCCACAGTCAGCTCTCCAGGTGCCTGCACACAGATCTGTCCCGTCTATCTATCAGGCTCTCTCCAAGAAGCTCAGAGCCTTTCCCATCCATTAGTGCCCACAGGGTCTACCTGCTGAGATCATAGAAGGATGTGGCACTGTCTGATCTACTGCCTGGATCTCAAACAGGATGTTGGTTTTATTTTTTAATACCCAGGAACGGAATGGGTTATTTGGAAATTCTTGAGGATCATTTAGGAAACACTGAGTAAATGTTCTTAATACACACAAGTACATGTAACAATCTCTATGGGGTACTCACTTTTTTCTGACCAACATTTTGCTGGCATCTTAGCATCAGTCAGTGGCTAGAATCTATACCAATGTTAGACTCTTAGTATGGCCTGAAAAATGTGTTATTTTAGCAGCTTCTCTTTCCTTTGTAAGCCACAGGCAGAAGAAAGAAGAATGCCAAGACTGCATGTACAACACAAACATATGCATTCTGATAGCCCTGGGAGGACACTAAAAATGTTATTTTTAAAAAACAAGCTTTGAATCTAATCCAGAATCCAAGCCAAAAAGAGGAAAGAAAGGATCATTTTGTTATATCTTAAGTTTCCAAAATCCTGAACATGGGAGAAAGTAAATTCCTTAGAAGGGTAACAGCTCTGGCCTAGGATACCATGTCCTCTACCAGACAAGCCGACTAAGAAGATGAGGCCAGACCTCCCAAGATGAGAGGGGCTGGGGAAGCCCATCAGAGGTACCTTCTGAAAGTACTAAAAGTCAACCTACTGGGAACAAAGAAATGCTCTGTAGCACTAAAAAATAAACTTAAAAACAAAACACAACAAAACAAAACCACACTTCTCTCAAACCCAAATAGCTCCCAGTGTGCAGCTGGCTGTCCACTGCAATCCAAAAGGGGTGTTTCTCTCTCTGACCTTAGAAAACCCAGAGTTCCTCAGGGTGAATGACATTAAGACCCTCTACGTGGAGTAAGGCCACATTATTTTTTATTTCTTTCAAAGATAACATACTTGGACCGCCAAGTGAGGAAATATTCCTAAGTATTCTTCAACAACAACTATGCACGACTGGTAATGTGTTTCCCATTACAGTCACACCAAAATCATTACTTTACTTTTTTCAGTAACATGAGGAATCGAAAAGATGAATGGATATTTTCTAGTTCTCTCAAAGCCTGAATTAGCTCCTGAAAACAAGATCCTAAAATTCATCTCCCCAACTTAACCCTAAACAAAAAGTTTGGTATTGCTTCAGCTGATAATTTCCCACGTGCGCACACTCTCTATTTGTACTAGGGATTCGAAAGGACAAGCAAAGACTAGGGGCATAATGAAATAATATAATAAAATAAAAATAAAAGAAATATATAAATAAGTAAAATAAATACAAATGACATAATAAGTATGTTATTTTTTAAAACCTGCCAGCTTTTCGATAGATACAGAGTGAGTAACCAGACAACACCAGCCGTTCAAGGTAGAGTCCTAGGACACTGCACCTGAATGGAGCCCAACTGAAATCAAGGGGAAAATGTAGAGAGAGAGTGAATAACAGAAGGGCTGACTTGAGGCTGGAGCCTGATGTTTCTGTTGTGATGAAAATGCAATGATTATCTGACACTCCTTATGACTCACCTCTCTGTGCCCATGCAGAAAAAGGCAGCTAAAAGTTTTATCTTACCAAATCAAATCACTTCCAAATAACTTTGAAAGAGTGGTAAGCAGGATCACTGCTGGGCAGCAGAGAAGATGAGTGAATTTAAAGTTGCCTTCTGCTACCTGTCACTTGCAAAGTCACTCTAAGCTCGAGAAGTACAGGAACCTCCAAACCTTGGATTTTGTAATGAGAAACAAATATCTGGAAGACCCACACAAACACACAATAAACGCTTTACAGAAACAGAAAAATCAAGATAAATGGAAGGAAACCAAACTTAAGGTATCTAATGCTCCATGAAATACGAGTTACTAAGATTGGAGGTAGGCTCAGTTTTGCTGTTCAGAATTAGCAGATCCGATACAAGGTTAAAATAGAATTTGGATAATTTGTTGGGTTTTCTCATGAATTTTCAACACAACCATGGAGTCGGAAAATATAAAAAAATTCATGAGCATGGCCAGGTGGTCAGGCATTTCTGTGACACAGACATGCAACTTACGGATGACAGGGCGTGTTTCAGGCCGATGACCTGGGCAGAGGGGGAGGAGGAGACATCCTGTTCCATCAGCTGCTTCAGCTTCTCTCGCTCTGTTGATATGGTATTAAAAGCTGACCTTAAAGTGAAGTAAACTAGAAAGATATAATCATTATAAAAACGAGTAAAGGAAGAGGCATAATTAAACATAAGATACAGAGACACGTATTCCTTATAAAGGAATTTAGAAAAGTAACAGCCCTGAATAGTGAACTGAAGAGTACAGCAAATGGACACTCTAAATTGACTTCTAAAAAACACATCTGGAAGGTACAACACCAAGAGTGAACCCTAACTGAAACTATGGACTCTGGATGATAATGATGCTTTGTTGTAGGTTCACTGATTATAACAAATGGACCACGCTGGTGGGATGTTGACAGTGGGGGATGTTGTGTGTGTGTGTGGGGGGTAGGGTTATATGGAACTCTGTACTTTCTGCTCCATTTTGCTATAAACCTAAAACTGCTCTGAAAAAGTCTATTACAAAATTTAACAGCATACACATTTTTTCCCTTTTTTTTTAAAGATTTTATTTATTTATTTGACAGAGAGAGACAAAGTGAGAGAGGGAACACAAGCAGGGGGAGTGGGAGAGGAAGAAGCAGGCTTCCCGCGGAGCAGGGAGCCTGATGCGGGGCTCGATCCCAGGACCCTGGGACCATGACCTGAGCCTAAGGCAGACGCTTAACTACTGAGCCACCCAGGCGCCCCTAGCATACACATTTTTCAATTCTAAACGCCCTATCCACTATACAATTCTAGGAATTTATGACTTGTCAAGATATTTTGACACTTGAAAAGATACTTCTGATTTCTCAATTATCAACATTTAGTTTTGTTTGTATCCCCAAAGACTGAAACTGCTTGAAAACAAAGCTCATTGGTTGCTGGGGAGTCATGAAACTCGAAACCAAGAAACTAGATAGCACCTTAACCAGGTGACCAAAATTAATCACCAGTGAGGCTCAGATGGACTTTGTGTGCCTCCAGGTGTAATATCCTGAAAAAGATACACCTTCCCTTGTGTTGTACACAAGCCAGGGATAGGTCACTGCAAAGTGAGGAACATCTTCTATTTAAAAATTGACCTGTATCCTTCAAAAGCATCAATTTCATCAAAGAAAAAGAAAGGCTGAGGAACTGTTCCCAGTTGCAAGAAACTGAAGAGATATGACAATTAAAATGTGATCATAGGCTCGATCCTGGACTGAAGGGGAAAAGTGCTATTGAAGGACATTATTGGAACCACTGACAACATCTGAAAATGGAAAACAGGAGAGATGAAAGCCATGCTTCAACGTTAAATTTCTTGAATTTCGTAACTACACTGTGGTTAAGTAACAGACTATCCCTATTCTTAGGAAATAGATACTACAGTATAAAGGCATAAAAAAAGACATGATGTATGATCCCTACTCTCACACGGTTCAGAAAAATAAACACGTGTGTGTGTGTGCACATACAGTGTATGTGGAGAAAGAGGTAAGATATATGTGGCAAGATATTAAAAACGATGAATTTGGGTAAAGGATATATGGCTGTTCTTTGTATTATTCTTGCAACTTCTCTGTAAATTTGAAATTATTTTAGGGTGTTGCCTACACTCTTGTTAGTCTTGCAGCTGCTTGATCCAGAATCCCCAAGCTCTAAACTTGGCATCCAGCTACTCTGTTCACTTGAGTGAGCCCTCAGGTACATGAGAGCTTAGCACTGCTAGGCATTCAGATGCCAGAACTAAAGTTTTTAAAGCCCGCTAACACATACAGCAAAAAATTCATCAAATTTGGATCACATTTGTATGAGTTATCTCCTAGGAATGGGGAAATGCCATCTAACTTACTGATCATGGATATCACATTTGAACATTATCTTTCCAGTCTCCTTTATTACATTTTGTTTTAGAAAGGTAGGAAGAAGGAAGAGGCAGAGACATACTTCTTCTCAGATGGCCTGGCATATTACTGAATTCCACAATGCTGCATTTTTGGAGGCACTGTCATTCAAGATTGGCCGATTTAGTATCGCAGAAACTAAATACGCATAATCGACTCACTTCCCTCATTTCCACAGTCACAAGGACAACTGCATCTCGCCATAAGTTGTTGCTGAACTTGTCTGAGGTTGTGGTGTTCCGTGATGGATTTAGACCATCTTCGTAAAGTCATCATATAAATAAGCAATTTGTTTAAACACAACACACACACACACACACACACACACACAGTTTCCTTAGTTTATTAAGTACAATTCATTTCTTCCCTTCTGTCAACAGAAGACAGGGTAAATAGGTACTAAAGGCAAACAGGTACTAAAATTTTCTAACAATATCTATGGAACACACTTAGCTCTTTGATTTAAACAATTCCATCGAGCAAAATAATGGGCAGCACAACAGAGTGACCAATAGTGTGGACTCCGAACTAGCCCTGGATTCTTTCCAGCTCTATCACTCAGTCACTGCATGACCCTGACAAACACACGCTGCACCTGAACTCCCCTTTCCTCATTTGTAAATGGCGGTCATGATAGCGTTTACTTTATAAGATGGTGATGGGGATTAAAGACGATAATGCGGGGATAGCACTTAACCCCATGGATAGCATATAATAAATAGTAAGTGTTGCTGCCATAATAATAGTGATGGTGATAAAAGCAACACAAGAGGGTGAAAAGTGGTGGGGACTTGAAATACGGGCACCAGTTTCAGGAGAGTACTTTGGTCTCTTGCCAGAACAGCACTTGTTAATAACTGCGTGCAGGGTACAGGGTCTATGAGTGAGGGACTGACCGGAATCTGCTCAACAGTGGAAGGACAGCCTTAGCTGGGGGGCAACGAGCCCCACAATTAACATTTTACGTCCTATTAGATAGGCATCCCCCCCCAAAACACACACTTGGTCGGATACCCATCTGAGTGGGTCCCAGGGGGAATACCTCTTCACTGCCATGGGTTTTTTGGGGTTTTTTTTGGTCTTTTGGTATAAGTCCTTAATCTGCTATTACAATTCATTTTTTTCTCTTTTTTAAATGGACGTATAATTGACATTAATCTTACATGAGTTTTGGTGTCTACCGTAATGATTTGGTATCTGTATCCACTGCAAAATGATCACCACAATAAGTCTAGTGAACATCTGTCACGTTACATTGTTACAAAAGAAAAAAAATTTTTTTCACTGTTATGTTTATTGCTTTAGATTAAGTAAATGTGGTGCTCAGCTGGCTGCCACTTGACCAGATCAATTCCTCTGGCCTTCAGTCAGCCTGCAGTAAAGCAAGGCCTTCAACCTGATGGGAAGATTCCATTTAACATTGGCAGAATATACATTCCTTGCTTCAAAATGGAGAACTGACAAGGCTGCGGTGGGCATAAAATAAGCAGAAAGAAACTCATATAGTCACTATATTTATTTTTCATCTGTAAAGTGCTTCCTAAACCATCTGACAAAAGATCGCCATGCACTGTTTTTTTTTTAAAGATTTTATTTATTTGACAGAGAGAGAGATAGCGAGAGCAGGAACACAAACAGGGCGAGTGGGAGAGGGAGAAGCAGGCTTCCTGCTGAGCAGGGAGCCCAATGTGGGACTCGATCCCAGGACCCTGGGATCATGACCTGAGCCGAAGGCAGACGCTTGATGACTGAGCCACCCAGGTGCCCGCCATGCACTGAATTTCTTAAATGACTGGTGAGGCCCACCCAGAGGACATTAAAATAGTCATTCACAGCGGCCTAGTGACCCAGCACACACAGAACGATTGTTAGGGGCTGCTCGTGGGAGACTATATTTATATTAACTGTTAAAGACACAGGACCCCAGAGGTGAGGAATATTCTTTGTGACGGAATGTTTTCTTACTAATTTCTAACCTGATGCTAGGGGGAAAAAAAAAAAAACTTACAAAAATAGAAAGATCCAAGTGAATGTATCACATCTATGGATATCTGAAAACAAATAAAACCACATAGAAAGTCTTCAATGCTCAGAGCTACAAAGAACTCCAAAGATCACCTAGCCACCCACCATGCAGAATGACCAACTCCTCTCTGACTCTAAACTTCCTTGCCTGTGGTTTTTGGACCATGTTTCTCAGAGCATTTGCTGTCTCCTAAAGCAGTCCGCTCTGCCCCTAAACTCTGTTGCAGGGCACGAAGACCTCCTGTTCCCAAGTGGAAATTTCCCTCAGTGTCTCCTCACTGGCAAACAGAACTACCTCTCCGTTCATGTGGTGTTCAAATATGGAAAGGCAATCATGGCATCTTTGTTTACTCCTCTTTCCCAGACTGTCCTCAGCCATTTCTCAAACCCTCCCACTGTACTAAGACAGCAGGATGCAGGTTGAGTTCTGGCAGAATGGAATGCCATACGCCTCATACAACTGACTCCTGGACCACTACCTTTCCCGTTTCCACAGGCTTCTGCGGTATTCTTCTATTGAGTTAGATGGTGAGAGTATAGTTAGCACGTTTGGTACTGAAGCACACCTGTACTCTTAATCTACCTCAGCTCTACCGTTCAATGCGCTCCTTTTCTAGCAGTTTCTCGGTATCACGGAAGAATAAGGTCTGGGGGAAGACAGTTACGAATACCAAAGACATCACTTCTACAGAGGCAGTCTGGTAGAAGGGAAAGACATTTTGTAATAAGGCAAACGTGAACCAAAATCCTACTTCTACCACTTGGTTGCCATTTAGATTTTGGACAAATCCTCGGTTTCCACATCTGTAGGTGTGGATAATGCCTGTAATCTCGTGAGTGCTTTAAGGAAACAGTGAGAAAACATACTACCGTATAGTGCCCAAACCACTGTAGGACCCATTATTTTTCTTTCCCTCTTTTTTTTTTTTTTTTAAGATTTTATTTATTTGTCAGAGAGAGAGAGAGAGAGAGAGCACAAGCAGGGGAGCGGCAGGCAGAGGGAGAAGCATGTTCCCCGCTGAGCAAGAAGCCCGAAGCGGGGCTCGATCCCAGGACCCTGGGATCATGACCTGAGCTGAAGACAGATGCTTAACCGACTGAGCCACCCAGGCATCCCTTTCTTTCCCTCTTTTTAATGAAAAGCATATTTTGGTGAATTTTCTTTGAAATGATAACACACCTAAAATATCTCGGGTGGTTTGATCTTCTGTAATCTGCTTCCTCTAATTTTCAAACCTCACAAGATATCCATGGTTTTAAAATACTTTCTGATACTCTATCCAAATGGTTCTTTCACTTAGATACATTAGGTAATTTGATTAAATGGTCCTACTTATTTCCAGATAATTTACATAAATGCAAGTGCTCAGCCTATTCTTATGCTGAATTCTAAATTATGCTTGATAAATGATCTGGCTTTTCTTTAAATTCTGTATATCTTCTAGCTTTTAATCTATGAAAATGATGGCACCGTGACATGCTTGGTTTTTTATCCAATGCTTCCAGAAACTCAAAACAGTTCAGAAAATGATCCTTCAACAATTAAGACTCAACACAGGAAAAGAATCAAAAACAAAAGAATGCTAAATAATGGAATACAGTTTAATTTTGTTCTACTTTTAATCTTTTCATTTGTAAATGAGGCTTTCCCTCTCTGAAAATACCTTTAGGAAAGTATCATTAAACCTAACCTTGTTTTCTTTCCAAAGTAGAACATAAATGCCCCACTTCCAGAGGACCCTGGTCCTACCTAGTCCTTGCTCTCCTATCCTACAACTGCTCACCATATTCAGTCATTTCTATTTCAGCTAAGAATAGAACACTGTCTCATAAAACCTTCTTGTAACAGTAAGCAACAGCATGAATTCTATTCAGAACAAAATAACCAATCATAGAAAATAGTTACAGAATTTGAGACCCAAAAGTCAGGAGAACTACTTTAGGCCATTTAACAGATGAGGCAACTGAGGCCCAGAGAAGTTAACTGGCTGAGATAAAAATTCCACAGCTAGTCATAACAGAGTGGCTTAGAATGAATGCCTATCTTCTGACTCAGATGGTATAGAGGGTTAGCTCCATAAAGGCTTATTATTTACTGTGTTTCCTGCATTATGTTTCTCAAGAACTTTAGTTCCTGGGTGTCAACAGCTACTGGGGAAGTGAGGGAAAGATTTCCAAATACATTGAAAATCACTGACTTAAACAAAACTAACAGACTTCTCTGCTGCAGGACTTCTCAGGGCCTTTAATATTTACTATTCTTGTGTAAGTTCAAAGGGGACCATAGTCAGCAGTGTTTTCCAAACATTTTTAACCATGGAATTCTTTTGTTTTTAAAAGCATTTTATGGGCAAAGTGTTCCGTGAATATATTTGGAGAAATGTAAAAGTTAATATATGCAATGTAAATTCCTTAATGGCTTTTAAGTTTTGGTACATTTTGTTCTCTGCTTACTTATATGTGTGTCAACATATGCTCAAAGCCAGACACACGAACCAATGAAAATTATTTCAATGATATGCCATAAAAATCAAATTCCATTTATAATATATAAGAAGGACTTTTTCACCTATGATGGGTATATATTGGTTGTCCACCCTTTGATCTAATCTTCTACAAAACAGAGAGCATTGAGATGCATTTAACAAATTGAAGAAAAAGCAGGTAACACAGACTATGTTACAACATCAGTGGAATTCCTACATTTAGTTCGCCTGCCCTGGAATCATAGTCGACAGATTAGTCATACAGTCAAGAAAGTACCATACAAACGGTCCGTGGCCAGGTCAGGCCCACACGGGAAGAAAGGAAAGGTCAAGATGCTTTGAGTTTGACTGTATGGAAGTGAGAAAGCGCGCAAGCTCGCAGGACTGAGGACAAACCTGGGAAGTGTCTCCATTCCACGAGGCCTCTGAGTCACAGCCTGTGTGAAAGGGACTCCCAGAGATCCGTCAGTCTGCACGAGTGTATGTACTTGAAATCCACAGCAGTGAAACACAGCCGGTTAGGCTCCCTGTGGGATTCGAGGCCCTAAGCCCACGGGGCAAAAGCTGTTGTTGTTGAGTAAGTGCACCTGGACCTTTCTCGGAGCACAAATCGAGACCTCGTCTAGGCATGTGGCAGTCTCTGCAGCCAGCTTGGTGTAACAAAGCCTGAAAGGCAAAACATCTGGCCGCAGCCCATTTCAGACGGGCCACAAGGCTGAGCCCTCTGCGGGAGGACGGTATCCGTGGCCTGACTCTGCACGGCAACCTCTCTCTCTCTCTGCTGAGGGAGCAGCTTCTTCAGTGACAAAATTCAGGACAGCCCTGCTGCGGGGATGCATTAGCTTCTCATTCGTAAAAAGACAGTTCGTGGGTTTTTGTTTTGTTTTTTTTTAAAGATCTATTCATTTATTTGAGCAAGAGAGAGCACGAGCGGGAGGGGCAGAGGGAGAGAGAATCTCCAGCAGACTCCACACCGAGTGCAAGCCCAACGCAGCCTCACCACCTGAGCCGACACCAAGAGTCAGACGCTTAACTGACTGGGCCACCCAGGTGCCCCGACAGCTCGTGTTATTAAAAAGTTGTGCTCTTTTTTCAGGGATTTCCTCCCACAAAGCCTAAAATGCAATGCCCTGATTGCAACCGATCCTTTAATACTAGAGAACACACAAGGGCCTGCCTGAAGAGCTTTGGGTGGGGCAGGTAATCCTTCCCCTCTTACAGACTCATCCTATAATCGCATTGCAAACACTGACAAAGTTCTGACAGCAACTAGAACACGAGTTTGATTGAGGTTGGGATTTGTAAAGAACATGAAATGGTTTCCTCATAACCAACATGTTTTATGTTTGTGGGGTGTAAGGGAAACGGGAGCTGAAAGAATCAATAATGTCATGGGAGAAAAACACGGGGCCAGGAGAATAAAGCAGCAGAGCCAGTATCTTCCTTCCTCTCACTTCAAGCATTGCCCTCCCATTTTTTAAAAAATTTCTAAGGAGGGGAGCGGCAAAGGGAGAGGGAAAGTTTTAAGCAGGCTCCACACCCAACTTGGAGCCCGGCGCGGGGCTCGATCTCATGATCCCGAAATCATGACCTGAGCCGAAATCAAGAGTCTGCCACTTAACCGACTAAGCCACCGAGGCACCCCTTTGCCCTCCCATTTAAAACTTTTAAACCCATTTGCCCTTTTAAAAAAATGATAAATATACCACATTTTTTAAAAAGACAAGCAGTAAGAAGATAATAAGCACTTACAACTCCAGCCTCCATCACTAAAATGCTGGTGTAGATCCTTCCAGACTTTTTAGTACACCTCTATCTGCCAGATTTATATAGTTTATTTTTTCTGAACAGACAGGATCATACCTATACATTGTTTTGAGACCTGTATTTTTACTCAATGGTATGTTGTGAACATCTTTCTGTGTCTAGAAAAGTAGCCCTGGCCATCCCCTCCGTAAGGGCGGTGAGACACCAGACTGGGCCAGGCAGGTTGGGATTCAAGTCTCAGGTGGGCCACTTTCTACCACTTTCTTATTCAGGAAGCTCTTCAGCTTCTTCAAGCCTCAGCTTTCTTATCTGTGCAATGAAGATTACTATGATATCTGCTCCACACGTTGCTGCTAGAATGAAATGGAACAGTGCATATAAAGTGCTTAGTGAATACCTGACCTCATAGCTATGTGCTCCATATTTTTATTATTGTGCTGTTGATTATTCTATCACATAATTATATTGCATTATAAAATCCAATTTCCCTATTGTTGGGCATTTAGGTTATGTCCATTTAAAAAAAAAACAAAAACTTTCCATTTCGAAATCAGTATAGATTCACAGGAAGTTGCAAAAACAGTACAGAGAAGACCCGGGTACCCTATACCCAGTTTCCCACAGCGGTAACATCTTACAGAACTATGCTACAGTATCAAAACCAGGAAACTGACATTGGCCTAATCCACAGCTCTCCTGCAGATGTCACCAGTTTTATGTGCTCTCATTTGTGTGTATGTGTGTAAATATATTTTATTTGCAATTTTATCACATGTGTAGATTCATGGGACCACCACCATAATCAGGATACAGAACTTTCCGTTACCGTCAAGATCCCTCTTGCTACCGCTTCATAATCACACCCATATTTTTCCCCTTTCCCTGAGCCCTGGCAACCACTAATCTCTTCTCTGCTTCTATCATTTTATCACTTCAAAAGTATTACTAAGTGGAATCGTACACTACGCAACCTTTTGAAACTGGCTATTTTCACTCATCATAATGTCTTTGAGATCCACCCAAGCAGCTATGCATACGAGCATTTGTTCCTTTTTATTGCTGAGCTGTACTCCATTGTAGGGATGTCCCACAGTTTGTTTAATCATGCCCCTGTTGAAAGACATTTGGGTTGTTCCAATCTTTGGCTAATACAAATAAAGCTGCTCTGACATTGTATGTATAGGTTTCTGTGTAGACTCAGGTTCACATTTCTCTGGGATAAATGGCCTGGAATGCAAATGTTGAGTTCTGTGGCAAGTGATGTTTGGTTTTCTATAAAACTGCCAAACCATTGTCCAGAGTGCCTGTACTGTCCTGAATTGCCACCAGCAATATATGAGGGACCCAGTTTCTCCATGTCCTCGCCAGCATTTGTAACTTTGTGGAGCTCTGATAGGGGTACAGTAATACCTCATCCTGGCTTTAACTTGCAGTTCCCTAATGGCTAAGGATGTTGCACATCTATGACTAGTTTTGATGTGATAAACAATGCTGCAAGAGATATCTTTATTTGGATAAATTTTAAATTAATTTCTACGAACGAATTCTTCAAAGTGGAATTGCTGGGTAGGCAGATTTCTTTTTTTAAACTCAAAACATAACGTCATACTGCTCTCCAGAAAAGCACCAATCTATCCCGCCACCAGCAGCATGTGAGTTAAAGAATACCTAATGCTCTCACCATCTCCCCTAAGGGCTTAAAGAAGAAACTTCTTGTCAATACCCTCCCTACTACCAGGGAAATAAAATAAAAATTAGATTGCCCCAAATCCTAATAGAGCAGAAAATGAACCAACTAAGATGCCCGCTCCAAGGGCATCCCATACCCAGACATGCACCTGACATTTTCATCAAACACATCAGGAAGAAAGAAAACTCATTTACCTTTATGGGCAATATGACACAGGTCTTCTTGCATTTTAGAAAACTCCGACGAGGTTTCAGAGCCATCAGAGTAATTTTTCTCTTCTCCAAAATCTAACGTTGACAAATTAGGATTGGAGGAATGCAGTCTTATTGGGCCAGAGAAAGGTTTAGGGACCTGAAGTGACACCAAAGGGAGACATTTCTTTTCAGATGCAAATTGCTTAGACTTTTTTTTTTTTTTTAAAGATTTTATTTATTTATTTGAGAGAGAGAGAATGAAAGAGAGTACATGAGAGTGGGGAGGGTCAGAGGGAGAAGCAGACTCCCTGCCGAGCAGGGAGCCCGATGCGGGACTCGATCCAGGGACTCCAGGATCATGACCTGAGCCGAAGGCAGTCGCCCAACCAACTGAGCCACCCAGGCGCCCTGCTTAGACTATTTACTTGTTACTAAGATTAGAAAGTTGTAGAAGAACATTTTATAGGTAAATCTTTCTACTGAGTGATGACTTAAAAGAAAATAAATGAAAACCCAGGAAAGCACTTTCTCCAGCAACTTGCTCTGGCTTCTTGCGAAATAAAAATGGGTGAGAAATCACATATTCTTTTGCAAATGATAGAAGCATTAAAGCTCTAGGTTGAAAATGACAGCTAAAGCTGCCAGGCTCTTTCTCATTTCTACTCAATTCCTTCCTCCTGGCAATAATCATCCAGCATCTAGGTTGTTAACAGTGGATAGGTTTTATTTTTTTATTTTTATTTTATTTTATTTTTTTAAAGATTTTATTTATTTATTTGGAGAGAGAGAATGAGAGACAGAGAGCACGAGAGGGAAGAGGGCAGAGGGAGAAGCAGACCCCCTGCTGAACAGGGAGCCCGATGCGGGACTTGACCCCGGGACTCCAGGATCATGACCTGAGCCGAAGGCAGTCGCTTAACCAACTGAGCCACCCAGGTGCCCAACAGTGGATAGGTTTTAAAACGTTTCCTTAATTTGCCTCTGGTGCTTCTACAAAGCTAACGTCTCACATGTTTGTACACAAATCACTCTTTACTTGGAAAGTACTTCCATTCAACCCATAAAGTGCTTTGAACCAAAGAGTATGCAAGGGTATAGCAGATGACTTACCCATTAAGTCTCTGATTTATTTGACCCTAACAATGTCCTAATTTAATATGCAATGGCCGAGCTGCAAATCTTAGCCTCTGGCTTAGCTGTGTACCGGGGAAGTCAGTGGCTAATGTAGCTCAGTGAAACTCTGATGGGGGTTTGGGAGGTTGGACACAAGAGGCAAAAGAGAGTCTGCACAATGTCCCGTTTCCAGAGACTCCAGTGGGCTCAGAGGGATGATGAATCCACTGACTGGCAGCAGAAGAGGTGGGTCAGAGCACACACACAAGCAAGGAAGAGGGCAGGCGGGCTCAGCATTAAAGAAAGGGACACCGAAGTCCGAGAAACGGCTGCACTCCCTCCATCCTCATGCCATTTTCCCCTTACCCAATTCCATTACATGCTTACTGTAGTATCCAGAAAATCGAAGTCACTGAATTTCTCTCTGCACAGGGTATTTGTGAGAACGACTGTAGAAAATCCTATCGGGAGTCCCAGCAGCCCCCAGCATGTGGCACGGAGAGCAGAGGAAGCAATGGTTACCTGCAGCGTTCCTTTAGCATCTTTGCCAATAGCTCTGGACCGCCACCTCCTGTGTGATCTTTTTTCCTTTTTGGGACTTTCAAAAGCTCCACCCTTTGTTTCAAAACAGGAAAGAGAGCACAGAAAGTAAGGCCTACCAGACCAATTGGGGAAAACTGCACAGCAAAGTGACCACCTCCATCCCCTCGAATGTGGCTGAGGCAATCAAGACCGGACAATGTCCCACTGTTAGTGCGAGGCTGGGGAGGAGAGAGGGAAGCAGAAAAACACCGGAGTGCAAACAGCAGAGGGATCTGGCTGACCTGGATGGCGTTGATTGCAGGCGCCGAATATGTCCGATGCAGGACATCCATACTTTGGAGGAGATGGCTCATTTCCACCAGGTAGGCATGACAGTGTGCCAAGTCTGTGGGAGAAAAGCAAAAGGAAGATTCATAAGCCCTCATCTTGGCACCCAGCTTGCCCTAGGCAAGTGCCAGCGACTTTGTAAATTTATCTATACTACTTGATTTACATCTGTACGGAGATGAAATTTTACTTTCTTTTTTACAGAGGAGGCAGTACATTGTCACGGTGAAGGGCATGGATTTGGAGAATAAGACTGCCTCTGTTTGAACCCTTCCTGAACTCTGAATCTTGGGCAAATTATATCACTTCTCTGTGCCTTAGTTTTCTCATCTGGGAAAGGGAGAGAATCATACACCTGCCTTCATAGGACAGTTGTGAGTTGATAGAGGCAGCATGCTTTTAGAGTGCTGGTACTCTGTCAGCAGTAAGTAAATCAGCTATCATCACTATCATCATTATTTCTAATACTGTAATAACAGGGTGTCATTCTCTGCTTACAAGGACTCCAGACAAGTAAATGAATGAAACAAAGCTGAAGGTTGCATTGGTCTCTAAGGATACCTGTCGATCAGGGACCCACAGGAGATCGTGATGATCATCTGCACATTGACCCAAGAGGACCTAAGAGTTCTCATACCAGTTCCTTGGTCGCTAACTCAGAAGATAGTCCTTAATTTGTTGTTCACTGGATGATGGTGGCTGTTTCCACTAAGAAAGCAAGACCCAAATGGCTCTCAAACTTTGACATCATCAGAATCAACTGGAGAACTTGTTAAACCACAGATCACTGAGATCCACCCACAGTTTCTGATTTGGTCTATCTGAGAATTTGCGTTTCAAATAAGTTTGCAGGCCAGGCCAATGCTGCTGGCCCAGAGATGGCACTTCGAGGACTAGCTGTGCCAAAGCTGTGTGAGCTCAGTGAAGCTCCCTCGTGACATTTACTGGGAGGGCAAATCCATTATGGCCCCAAGTGTGATAGTATTTGCATTCAACAGGAGAAAATGTGCTTTTCAAGACCTGGCATCTTTCTCTCATCGTGGTTCTCAATCATGGCTCTGCTTTAAAATCAACTGGGGAAATTCTTTAAATTCCATATGTCCAAGTCCCATCTTGAGATAATTAAGTCAGAACATCCCCAATCCCACTGGTGACTTGTTTCGTTTTTTAGTTCCCTGGGTGGTTCTTAGCTAATTAGAGTTGAGAACACTGAGCTTCTTTATGGAAGAGTTCTCAATCCTGACTCCTTATCAGAGTCATTTGGGAAACTGTAGAAAATCAGTGATGCCAGGGCCCAAGTGCAGACCAATTTAAAGAAATTCTTGTGGAGAGTGGGTATTCTTGCCTTTTAAATGCTCTTCTAGTGATTCTAGTGTGCAGATAGGGTGGAGAACTCCTATTTCGTGGGGAGCTCCATTTGGTTCACCCACTCACCGTGAGCAATGACTCCCGATCTTGGATGTACACCGGAGTCAGTTTTAGCACTTAAAAAAAAAACTAGAGAGCTGTGTAGAGCCCACCCATGGAGACTGCAATTTAGGAGGTCCTCATGGAATTCAGACCTGGGTACTTAAAGAATATGAAAGGAAACCTGTCTGCATGCACACCCAGGTGAAGACGTGAAGCTCTGCAGGGAGAGCGTATTTTGTTCATCACCACTGCAAACTCAGTAAGCAAACTCTGAGTGGAAATGTGGAACAGTGACGGGGAAATTCACCTGAGGTGTAAATACTCAACGAGTGCCATCTAAGAGCCATGACAGAAAGTAGCAGAGGTTTCAAGTCATTTTACCTTTCGAGCATTTCTCCATGTCCTCTGAAGATTGTAACCATAATGGAACTCGTGTCTCACCAGCACAAGAAAATGATAAATTGCTTCCAGTTTGAATCGAGCTCTGCTTTGATATACTGCTACGCTGTTCCACAGATGACAAAAAGCACATTATAAATGAAAACAGAGCCCAGTGGGAACACGTTAGGGTAAAGGACAACAAAGTGAGCCAGTCGCTAATGGAAGCCGTCTGCCTGTAATGGGGAAGAAGCTTCTACAAAGCACTCCACTAGAGACCCTAAGCTCTGGCTGTCACCTCAGCCTGGCCATACCATGCTCTCATGCCTGGGGCTGCTGTCCTGAATTTCTTCTTCGGTCAAACGATAATCATACCAAAATCATGATAGAAATGTTGGGAAATTTCACAATCCTCTATGGCTATAAACATGCATACTGCATTTACAACCAGAAAAGAAAACCAAAGTCAAAATAGTCAAGGGAGGCTGCAGCATTCAGGGCCATTAAATTCCCCTGTATGAGCCGTTCATCAGTTACTGTCCCAGGGACAGCAGATGTTCCTCTGGTCCTGGTTCTGACCAACTGCACAAAGAAATTCCTCCCACGAGCTCTTCTTCCTTCACACGGAGCCCCCGGGTTGGGACACCCCCGCACAAAGCCACCCCCTTCTTTTAGACTCATAATTGGCAAGCTCTTACCTTCCTACTTGAAAGGGAGTCCAAGACCCCAGATGTGGAGTCTGTGACAGTGGATCCTGGGAAATAGTGGTTAACCTCGTGTGGAAACATGGCGATTTCATTCTGACGATACATTCTGTGGTGGCGGAGTTTGGATACCCACTCATCAAAGACTTCTTCTGACTTGACCTAAATTATATTAAAAAGAGGGAAACAAGAGCATCCCTCACTGAAAGGAGCAATTTCTTCATTCAATTGAGACACGCTCTCTTTACATGTTGGCACATGGAGAAATGTAGAAATACAAGTTTATTGACTTAGTTTACATTTGTGATCTACAGGAACAAGTTTGAGGAGGAAATGGAGAATAAAAATGGTCTTCATAAACTTCATTTAGGCTCTCAATGAAAGGGTCCAATTGTCATGCTATTATTAAGAAAGCAAAACATTACCACTCATATTGAACAACAAATAAATTAGAATTCATATTTACCTGCCTCAAAACATTCCCAAATTCACTTGTCCCCACTTTTCCTATTCTTACTGAAAATATTAGCACCATGTTTCTTTTTAAACTCTTTTATAATTCAGACTTTTCAGATCAATCTTCTCCGAACTGGAACAAATTTGTAAATTCTTCCCCAAATATTTAACCTTCTTAATCTTCTCTGACAAAGAACACATTGCTGAGGAATGTGAAGGTTATTTTAAAAAACTTTTCTCCTGCACTTGGAAATAGAAAAAAAAAAATGTGAAAAACTATTATTGGAGATTTCCAAGATTTTTCAAACACACCTACACCACCATAAATGAGTTATCTATCAGTGTCTACTTTCCATGAAGAAAAATGTTTATAACTAGCAACTTTTATTATAAAGTATTTCAAATGTTCACAAAAGTACTAAAAAGAATATAACAAGCACCTATGCACTAGATCTTTCTTCACAGTCCAGGTTTTGTATGTACGAGGCTGTATTAATACTTTCAAAGTGAAAAACAATAGATACCTATATATTAGAACAGAGACTCACGAAGTGGCAGCTTAAAATCACCCAACAGGATGCATGGTAGGTTACCTTCCGAGAAGAAAACTCCAGGTCAATCTGTTAAAATCTTTACTACCACCACTGCTGAAAGCAAGGATGTCTATAGCCATCACTCATTTAGGAAACATTAGGTCGGCTCTTAGGTCTGTTGTGTTGATTAGAAGTACATTCAGGACTTAAAACCCCTCCAGGTGCTACTGAATACATCATTTACAGGAAAAAGCAATACAAACTGACTTATATCTACTTATCTCCCCCTAAATTATGTCCTCGAAAGGTATTTCACTTCCCAGATGCGCTTATGGCGGGAACTTCACAGGAATCTTACATCACCCTTTGCACTGATCTGCTCTCAGAGGCCCTTAAAAATCGGCGCCCAAAACATTCCTCTTGACTCATTTTTTTATTGGTTAAATGAGGTAGAAGAATAAAAGCACTTTATTAAATAACCGTCCAGCATTCTGTTCCAACCCCACAAGTTGATATAGGACCGTGGGTGGACAGCCACTTAACCCCTTGGCTGCCCAGATTCCTCATCTATAAAATAAGACAATGGGACTGGATGACTGCCATTTAAAAACTGCCTGACTCTGAGGCTATTAACGAGGACCCGCAGACAACTGCTCATACCTACACTACTACTCACAGCTGACGTTCAAATGAATGAACAGGAAAGATGAACAGAACTTAAAGTAGATCAACACAGGGAAATATTAAACTGTTGTTTATCATGATATTAGTACATAGTGTTATTTTAAGGCACTATGGTTCCTCAAAAATTAGGAATTAATAATTACTTTTATTCTATTAACTAGAATAGCAGATGAACAAGAAACTATTATTTCCTGACCATGTCAAAACAGAACTAGGTTAAGTGGGGCACCTGGGTGGCTCAGTCGGTTAAGCATTGGTCTTCGGCTCACGTCATGATCCCAGGACCCTGGGATCAAGCCCCACATCAGGCTCCCTGTTGGCGGGGAACCTGCTTCTCCCTCTCCCTCTGCCTGCCACTTCCCCTGCTTGTACTCTCTCTCTCTGTCAAATAAATAAATAAAATCTTAATTAAAAAAAAACAGAACTAAGTAAGAGTCATTGGAAGTACATGGAGACACGACTGAAACTATTCTAGAGGAGACTGACCTTTGAAACGGGGTGGTTGGGCTATTCTTTCCTAATTTTTTTTGTTGTTGTTGTTATTGTCAACCAAGGAACATGTGGCAATGGGAGACATTTTTTGGCTGTTATAAGTGAAGGGAGTTTGTTACTGATATCTAGTGGGCAGAGGCCAGGGATGCCCTTCAACATCCTATAATGTACAGGACGGACCCCACATCAAAGAATTCTCCAGTTCACTATGTCAATAGTGTTGAGGATGAGAAACCCTGCTTTGCTTGGGGCTTAGGCTAGGAGACAGTATGGATTTGACCATCTTGTGCAGTCAGTCAAGCACACGTATGTGTTATGCATAGATTTGTGCAAGCACCGCACAGATGCTATGAGGAGAGCATGGGGCATCTTAAGACACGGAGCTCATCATCTCATGCTCCCATTTTCCCAACTCCCAGCCCCCATTCTCAATATTCCAAGTAATTTGCCTAAGTAAGAAAAGAGTCTTAACATCCTCTCAATTAATTCCTCACATTTGGGTACCACCTAATAATTATACACAAAAACTAAACTTATTGAGCTGACAGCAGTCTGGGCATCATGCCAAGTGTCTTCCATGCAGCGGTACCACATGGGCACTCTAATAATTCCTATTCTGGGGAAGGGTGGTGAGAAAACAGAGACTTTCAGGGATTAAAAAATTTGCCAAAAGGGGTGTCTGGGTGGCTCAGTCGTTAAGCGTCTGCCTTCGGCTCAGGTCATGATCCCGGGGTCCTGGAATCGAGCCCCGCGTTGGGCTCCCTGCTCGGCGGGGAGCCTGCTTCTCCCTCTCCCACTCCCCCTGCTTGTGTTCCCTCCCCCGCTGTCTCTCTCTATCAAATAAATAAATAAAACTTAAAAAAAAAAAAAATTTGCCAAAGGCCAGTAGCTAGTAAGTAGCCAGGTCAAGATTTGAACCAGATCTGGACCTCTGAAGCTCCTATATCATGCTTTTAACCATCTATACCATCTGCAGGGGAGAGGGCAGAAAGGAGGAGTAAGCCGCTTTCAGGGGTAGATTTGGAGGCCCATATTTTAGGAGAAAAGTTCTTGACATTCACTGTAGTATGAGAATTTTAATGGAATCCCTATAAAATTAGCTAAAAGGGTAAGACTAAATATTAAATATTGTATTTCAGGGAACCTATTTTAACCTATGGTAAATGGTTCTTCACTAAAGGTGGCACAGTCTAGGGGAAGGAGGGGTTATTTGGAAACATGAAGTTTTTTTTACCACTGACTGTTGTCACAATCACGGTATGTGGGAGGGGTGGTCCTTAGGGGGTGGGCGACAAGGATGCTAAACCTTTAGCAGTGTGTGAGATGGTCCATCCAAATATCAATAGCATCTGTTAGAAATACTTTCATAAGGAAGATCTTCTACACATTGGTTGGATCTTTTGAGATAATCAAAGGGCATCACCAATCCCTTTGCAACCTAAAGAAACCATGCGACAGGAGATGGCGCCCGGGAAGCAGCCTCACCTTCAGATGGTAGATGTGCTCCTCGGTATCCAGATCTATGCATTTTGATGACTTCTTTACGGACATCACCGAGAGCCCAACATCAATGCAGCCGTGCAGCTTCTCTCTCTCGATCTGCAGAGGCGTAAGAAGAGGGCCGCTTGAGGTCCAGGGTATTAACAACAGTAGTAACATCCCTGACGCTCCTCTCCTGTAGCCTCCCCTTCAACATCCACGAATACAAACATAGGAACTACGACTTACCAAGCATTTAGTGTGAAAGGGTACTGAATTAAGTGATGTCCACCCATTATCTGTTTTGGTCTAAGAGTGGTTAAGTAACAAGCGGTTAAGGCAATCAGAAGTGATTTAAAAAGAGGCGTAAGGGCAGGAAGCTAAGACAAGCCACCGTGGTTCAGGCATTATGCCAGGTTTTCTACATGCAACCCAACAAGATGAGCACTCTACCAGTCAACGGAAGCAAGAAAGGAAGAGGGAAGCGCTGGGTGAGAGGAGGACCCGTACAAGGGGCAGGACGAACAGTCATTCCAGCCCTTATGGGCTGTCTCCCTAGTGTTAAAGCAATAGAGAATTTTCTATCACCATCAAGGGCCTTCCCCACCAAACCCCTCGGTCACTGTAACAGTGGGAGTGATACCTCTCCTATGTTTTATTCCTGTTATCTTGCTGGGAAAATGTCAGCCCAACCCTAAGACCTGAACAGACCCCTGGATACTCAGGAGCGAACTGAGCCCACCCAGAACCCAGGCCTGGGACAGTGTGGAGTAGGCACCTCTGGTCCACGTGAAGGAACTATTACCCCCTTCGGTTTCCAGTTCAGAGAAATACAATCCCCAAATGTGTACAATCTCTTCCAGGAGCTGACAACAATTAGCCCTTCAGAATTCCTTAGTAACATATTTGATTAAGAAGAAGACTTACATCGGTTTGGCTCTTGGCATATTTCAAGATTCCTTTGTCCAGATAGAAAAATCTCTGTAGGGAAGAAAGTATAATTCACTAAGACACCCCATTTAGACATCTTCCTTTCCCTCGGTCCCAATTTTCAACTTCAAATTAAATATACATGCCTACAAACCATGTACTGAGTGCGTGCAAATAAAGGTGAAGCAAAGACCAGCGTCTTACCTTGTGCCAGCCTTTTAAGGGCCATTTCCTCTTTTTCAGCAAAAATCCTTCCTGAATGGGAGGCTCTTGGGTGTAACTCATCTCTCCTCTCAGCCCTTCCACCACTTCCCAGCTGTCCTGTGCCAATAAAACAGTTCGTGCTAAATGGCTACCTTCACAAATAATAACAACAGTCAGAGACACTTCATCCTACTGGTAAATCCATCCAAGATGGTGAGCTTGGCTAGGTTTGTTGGCGAGAAGAAGTTAAAATTTAATTTTCTTTTTTTTTTAAAAAAGATTTTATTTATTCATTTGTCAGAGAGAGAGAGAGCATGAGCAGCGAGCAGAGGCAGAGGGAGAAGCAGGCTCCCTGCCGAGCAAGGTACCCGATGTGGGACTCGATCCCAGGACTCTGGGATCATGGGACTCGATCCCAGGACTCCGGGATCATAACCTGAGCAGAAGGCAGATGCCTAACCGACAGAGCCACCCAGGCGTCCCTAAAATTTAATTTTCATACAGGTCCTGGACTTCATGGATTTAATGCTGTAATTTAATGGCATCAAGTTTGATTTTTTTTTCAAAATGCCTCTCCTAGAAGGGAGTGTTTCTCTCTCTTTAGTGCTTAAACATGGCTAATGGTAAAGCTTTTACTGTCAGTTCTATTTTTGTCCCCTTTGACATCATCACACAGTTACTGTTTGCTCACCACTAGACTTCAATCTGAATTTTAACCAAAACCTACAGCCATCAGGTGAGAATATGGGAAAATTCTTAAGAACTGGCCGAAAAGTATGAGACTGAATGCAAGCTGGTAAACATGACAACATGGTCAAAATAATGATTCAGTTGCAAGTTAATCTCTTTAAATTCTAGATATTTAAATATTGGAAATCCTGAAGCATTAAAAAGGTGCTTTTGAAACAAGTATTTTCTTCCTCTTTTTCCAGAAATGTTGTCCGCCACACCCTTCTTTTGTTTCAAAAACTTTTGGGGGGAAGACAATTATTGCTGTACTGAGCTGTTTGTAATTTTGAGGAGGTACAAACTGTTATTACGATTAATCCTCTGTTGTTGGCTATCTAGTAGTGTTAACTCATTGATTGAAAAAGGATTTAAAAGGGAATACAAAAGAAAAACACTAAAAATTCTGAAAATTTATTTTTAAGTGCTTGAAAATGCACAAAGCATTGCAAAATTACCCCAAGATAGACCAAAATTGGCAATACCCATTTTAGAGGCTGAGATAATGGATTTTTATTTTACTAATGGATTAATATACATGAAATGCACAAACCTTAAAAGTACAACCTGATGAATTTATACACCTATCCCATCAGTAACTACCATCCAGATCAGAGAGAAACATTTCCAACATAGGATAATTAAGTTTTGACAAACATGTCCTTCCCCACGCCCTCTAGCTTTTTTGAGATATTACTGGCATATAACATATATGAGTTTAAGGTATACAATGTGATGATTTGATACACCTCCATTCTGCACGCCTCCCTGCCATCACTACCGCTTTTTTGTGTGTGTGGTGATAACACTTAAGATCTACCTTCTTAACAACTTTCCAAGAATATAATATGGCATACAGTCACCATGCTGTACATTAGATCCCCCAGAACTTACTCTTCTTATAGCTGGGAGTTTGTATAATTTGACTAGCATTTCACCATTCCCACCCATTCCCACCCCCAGGAGACACCATTCTACTCTCTCTTTCCTTGAGTTCAGCTTTTTTAGATTCTGCATATAAGTAACAACATACGGTATTTGTCTTTCTCTGATTTATTTCACTTAGCCTAATGTCCTCAATGTCTATCCATGTTGTTGCAAAAGGCAGGATTTCCTTCTTTTTTGTGGCTGAATGATAGTCCCCTCTGTGTGCATCACGTTCTCTTTACCCATTCATCCACTGACGGACACTTAGGTTGTTTCCTTGTCTTGGCTGCTGTGAATAAAGTTGCAATGAACGTGGGGTGCAAATATCTCTCCAAGAGACAAATGTGTCCTTTTGGCCAAGATTTTGTGTTGACTAACTTGCTTTTAGTTGAATCTCCAGACTACAGGCGAGGATTACAGGTAGAGGCCAGAGGAATTGGGAGATGGACAGTAAGTCTGGGCCAGCACCAGGGAGCAGAAGCAGTTTGATTCAAGCCCCAGGAAACAGTCTCAAGGAAGGGCATGGAACCACAGGGGTCGTGGGTGCTCTGGCTCAGTTTCTGTGTTGTCAAGTCCAATACATGGGAAACACGTGGTAACGAGAACACCTCTGTACTTTAGCCACTGAACTCTTTATGTGACAATCCTGACGGACCTGCCTTATGTCCGATTGCACTTTACTATGAATATAGTTAAAAGTACATTCCAGACTTTTGAAATGCTGTAGTAGTATGCCAAGATCCGGAGTTGTAAAAGGGAATTCTTCAATGGAAAAAAGCAAAGATTATATTTAGCTCTTAAACTGGAGGACTTTTTCAGAAAGGCAACAATGTCAAATGAGATTTCTTTATAGCACTATCAATTATTCAGAGTCACTTAATTACACCCAGACAATACCTGGAGAATGCATATTATTAAGTGATGGGAAGCCATACGCACAGGCACACACACTCATGACCTCTGTCCACATGTACTTCAGCTTAGAAAGCCATTCCGCAAAATTTAACGTGTCCTACCTGTCACAATTTTAATGAATTCTTAAGGTCAAGTTAAAAATTCCACCTCCTCCAGGAAGCCTTCTTCAAAGGAAAGTACTATTTCATCCTAGAAACTCCATCAGCACTCCATCTTACATTTCCAATGGGTTACCACTTACTTATGATATTATATGTGAGACTTTATCATCCCTACTAGACAACAGACTCCTTGAGGGTGTAAAGTGTCTAGTTCACTTCTGATTTCTTCACAATGCTTAACCTGCTGTCCTGTGAATACTATACATCTGATTGGCTAACAGATAAACTTGGTCTTAGAATAAGACTGCAAACAGATTTATGTTCTTGGAATATTATAAATCAGCATGCATTTGAAATGTGCCCCGTGTCTTTGGGCCAAATGACTATTTACAAGTTAAATACAGCACATTCATATTTGTGAAAGAGGGTATATGTGTGTATTATCATTGTTAAATGGAAATCTATGGCTCAAAATCTTTTGGAAAGTACTCTAAGGGGATCAAGTCCTTTCAATTTAAGATACCCAAGCAGAAGGCAACATGCAGTGATAATACTAGACAATCACGTGTGTCTGCTCAATACATTCAATTGTGCAGAATGCAAATGCCAAGAGGGATTAGATGTTAATTGCATACTTCACAAAACTGAAAAAAAAAAAAAACGGAATGAGATCATATCTGTAGTTTAAAGAAAAACAAGAATTAAATTTCAAAAATGTTTCAAGGATTCATGTTGGAACTACATCTCTCCTGAATTTTTGAGACACAATACATTCCTGCCAATGAGCCAAGGTGGAGGGCTCATTTGTTGGCATTTAAAGGAAATAAGCCAGAAAGGGTTTGCATTTATGCCAAACAAAATATCATCTTTTTTCCTCACTTTATTTTCTACCTGGGCTCAGAACTTAAAACTCTTACCAGATTGGAAAAGCCAGATTTGAAGTATTTAAGAAAGTGAAGACTCTGCTTGACTGAGGAAGAAATCTCTGCAGCCAACTCGTTTTATGGGCTTGCCATCCAAATCCTCCCCTTCCAACTTCCCTGTCTGTCACTGTCCTTGAGTCACTCGGCTGAAACCTGAGAGCCAGCGTTCTCTGCGGGGGCAGTACTCTCCCTCCGGGGCTGCAAAATGGTGGGGGTACTTTTAGTTGTCACGGTTCCTGCGATCTAATGGCTGGGATCCAGGGATGGTAAATGTCCCCCAATGCCTTTGTCTTAGACAATGAAAAGTTGTCCCACTTCCCATGAGACTTTCCAAAGTTCCAGTGGACTTTTTTGTAGGTGAAACCTGTTTATAATTTCTTGAGCACAGAATTTGATTCTTTCACATCCATACCAAAGTTTTTCTGCATGGTTTTTATACACGTTGAATTCTTGCTATTGCGACTCTTGGATAACTGAGGGAAGGCTATATATCCTTCTGTTTGGGACCTTAACAAGCATCACCCGCCATTCTGGAGAATCGTGTTGCTGAAGGCCGTGTCACTTGCGGTATTTGAGTTATTAGCACAACAAACCCATGTGGGTCTGCATTAGTAGCTGTCACATTTTACATATAGGTGTATCTGACCACATCATTATATCTTCTGGTATAATCATATGTGGGCTTCTACACATTAAAATAAATATTTTAACATTAACCACTTTCTTTGAGTTTTCCTTTATATTACAGGAAAGCATTATGGTGATATTTTCAAAATTATTATTCATTATAAATTATTAATGAATTTCATTTGAGGAGAGTAAAGGGGTCATTAAAATATTGGTCACAATAAAGGGATATTGTTTTGGTGGGATTAAGAACCACTGCTGTACCTGACACAAATTTTTTTTTTTTTTTTAAAGATTTTATTTATTTATTTGACAGAGAGAGAGATAGCTAGAGCAGGAACACAAGCAGAGGGAGAGTCAGGCTTCCTGCTGAGCAGGGAGCCCGATGTGGGACTCGATCCCAGGACCCCAGGATCATGACCTGAGCCGAAGGCAGACGCTTAACGACTGAGCCACCCAGGCGCCCCTGACACAAATTCTATGAGAAGAAATGTTATGTCTTCATGGTGTAGTGAGATCCCTTTGGAACTGTGAGGGCTTAATTAATTAATTAATTTCTCATAAGTAAGTACTGTTGGTTTCATCCTCAAAATGTTTACCTTCTATGTCCCTTCCTCTCTGTTCCCCAGCCACTATCTTGACCCAAGCTCTCATCCAACCTGGTTTCCCAAGACTCTCCACTTCCATAATCATTTATGGGGCCCCATTATGCCTTACCCTCCATGTAGTATACAAATGAATATAATGTAATACTTATCTGCATTTTCACTTCTGTAGTTTATTTATATTGTTAGAGCCTCCCAGAATCTTCTCTTAATCTTTTCCACCCGTGCAAACCCTTCAAAATTTTAAGTTCAGTTTCTGAAATTTTCCTAAATTATCTAAACCACATCAATTGTGTATTCCTATAAATATAGCAGTATTACTGTCGGGGCATCTGGGTGGCTCACTCGGTGAAGCATCTGCCTTCGGCTTGGGTCATGATCCCAGGGTCCTGGGATCAAGCCCCTCATCGGGCTTCCTGCTCAGCGGGGAGTCTGCTTCTCCCTCTCCCTCTGCTTGTGCACTCGCTCTTTCTCTCTCTTAAATAAATAAAATCTTTAAAAAATTTATAGTAGTATTACTGTCTATTATCAAATAACTTAGTGTTTAATTAATTCATGAATTTTTCCCACTTTTATCCCCAGGACTTTGGTCTTTTCTCCCCAAAACAGTTGTAGGGATCATCTTTTCAACTTGCTTAGAACCCCAGCAATGAACTATATATATATATTATTTTTATATTTGTTATACATATGATATATATGCTATACACTAGATATAGATATAGATATAAATATCAAATAAAAGAATTTTCCCAGGTTTATTAACTGTTGGGGTTTCAACCCAAGAAAATGGATTAAGTTCTCAAACCCAATAAATGGTGCTAGGTAGATGGTTAACAAGGAAGTATTAAGTCGTATCCATACTTCTATACAGTCTGCAATTTAAAACACAAAAGGGTAGTGCCTCAGGAAATACTATCCAAGGGGGCCTGCTGAAAGAGCCTACAAATGGAACAATATAAACAATAATAACATAAAATAATTGGAGAACAGTTTCTAGCTCCATGAAAGCACGAATCTTTTCTGCCTTGCTCATTACTTAATAGGGCACAGTAGGTATGCAGAAATATGTTGAACAAATAAATGAAACACAATAACTAAATTTATTAAGCATGCACTATCTGCCAGGTAGTGTGCTAATAAACACTACTTACAATATGGCACTTAATCCTTGCACCATCCTGTGAGGTTGGATTAGTATCCTTATTTTTGGAATGTGGAAACTTCTGGGAATTTTTGGAATGAGGACGAGAGCATTAGATAACTTCACCAATGCCATAAAGCTACCAAGAAGTAAAGCCACCTGACTTCGGAACCTGCATTTTTATTCATTCTGCTACATATTATAATATAATGCATATTCTGCTATAATTTAAATATATAAATTCTGATGATAAACCAGAGTAAATGCCAAGCAGTGGCCAAGATCCTGAAGCAGTTTGAAGGAGTTAGGGAACATTGCCCTACGGGTAGAGACACGCAAGGTCTAGGGTCCTGCTCAGAGCTACCATGCTTCCTATCCTGTAGTCCCACTGAACTAGGGCAGGAAATCAGCCTGGGCATTTTAACACTGCCAATTCTTTGCTCATTCGCTTTTTTATATTTGGAATGTCTGCCCCATCTACTTCTCAACCTGTGAATTCTCATTTGCCCCAAACCTTCTCCTTGGGGCACAAATTCTCTCCCTCATCAGCACTTCCACAAGCCTCACTCAAACGAGTCTCTCTCTGAGTCAGAACGTGGTTCCGTGAGGCCAGAGACAGGGTCCTCTATGTAGTAATCTCACTACTTCGGACTTAGGGGCCCTGAATAAAATACGCACTGAATGAACTACTCTGAGGAGCAAGGGGGTATGAAAAGGGCCCAAAAGAGTCCTCAGGGTGAGGGATTTTAATCATGTGTGCTGAAATGGGGTGAACTGGTACTCAGGACAGAAAAAAACAAAGATGCCGCCTTCTCTTGGCTCAAGGGACCAGGGGTCCTGAAATAGCTGTTTGTGTTCCATACACCCGGTGACCAAGGAGCGGGACATGCACCTTGAGCCGAATGTTCTAAGATACAGTACAGGGTGGACTTGGGCCCCCGGGGAAGATCAAGGCCCTGCTGACTTAGCCCAACACGGCTGGCCGGGCTGATAAGCTGCCCTGAGGCTGTCAGGCTGAAAGCTCACCGCGAATATAAGATGGAGAGAGAAATGTGACAGCATCTGGGGAAAGCGGCTTCTTAAGGTCTTCGCTTCAGTTTTAACTGAACACAGTCTGGCACTGTCGTCCGGCATTAAATTCAGTCTGTTCTACTGAATGTCAAAAGAGGGCCAAATATAGAAAGCTGCTTTGTGGTTGGAAAGGCAGCTAAGCATTTATCCATGCTCATGAGCTGGCACAGTTCATTTCCATATTGCTGAGTGCACAAGTTGAAAGCGTCCCCCCCCCCAGCACAGCTGTTTCCACAGTGAACGTCTCCTCTGCAACTTTCAAATGCTGGATTCTCAGCGCTGTCCCCTGCAGTGATGTCAGAAATAGAAAAGGACTTCCATTCTTCCTGCAGCTGAAGAGTGTTGTGATTGCCTCTATCTGGCCTGAATGTGGAGTGGGTTGCTCTGATTATTTATCTAATCTGCTTCTCAGGTTTTTAAAATTCACAAGACAATAATACCTAGCATTAAATCACATGGAGCATAATTTAACATGCCTTTAATGACTTTAAAGGCATTTCTGATCTTTTTTTAAGATTTTATTTATTTGAGAGCGAGAGAGCATGATGGGGGGGGTTGGCGGGCAGAGGGACAAGCAGACCTCCCTGCTGAGCACAGGGCCCAATGTAGGGCTCAATCCCAGACCCCTGGGATCATGACCTGAGCAGAAGGCAGATGCTTAACCGACTGAGCCACCCAGGGACCCCAGCATTTCTGATTTTCTAAAGCCTCAGAATCATCAATATCATCTTTTATGATTATACTATGAACATATGGAAATACTTGTCAATAGATTCCCAGTTAATATAATGACAGCTTTAACTGATGCCATACCAATTCTGTACTTATATTTAGTCACTGAGAGTTGCAATTGTTACACCAAACCTATAAATGCCACCATGCTCGGGCCATGCAGCCCATTAGAGGGGTGGGGGCAGGGTGGTCATAGCTGCTACCGTGGTAGTGACAACAGCAATACAAGTAACAAGTAGTACTTCCTGACGATCTTCTACGTGCCCCCAGTGACTCGGTAATGAAGGTGTACGTAGTCCGCCCAACATCACCCGCCCTGCAGTGGTCGGCCCCATCTGTGGGCTGCAGACCACACACACAACCTCTCTGCTCAAGATCACCTACGAGTATACTAGAGTCCCCCGAAGGCTGCCTGCTGCCCTGCCCGTCCGGCTCCTCACCCCCAGCCCTGCTCTCTCCCCAGGCACAGTCAGTCTGCCTGGCAGCACGTTCCTGCACGTAACAGGCATGTGTGTTAGCCAGTGATGACGGGATAACTCTGTGCACGCAAGGGACTCAAGAGTCTCTTCCGGGTTTATTGATTTTTTCAGGGTACAGAAGTAGTGGTTTGTTTGCTCTCGTAGAGTAGTTCTTTTAAACCTCAGAGTTTGAAAGAGAATGTGAAGTCATCTACCCAGCTCTTTCATTTTAGAGATGAGGAATCTAAGATAAATGATTTGTGTAGGACCACAAAAAGGAGTGATGGACTTCTGAGGGCCAGGACCAATCTTTCGACTCCAACCTAGTGCCCTTCCCCCTACCCCTTTCTAAGAAGTCCCTCACTGTCACAGTGGCAGACAGCCTCACCGAAGAGCCCCTGGGCTCCCTCCTCACACAGGGGCAGGTGCATGTGATGCCAGGGAAATCCTCCCATACAGACTCCTCTGTGAACGGAACTCAGCCAGAGGCACAAATTGGGGGAGACTCTCTTGTGCTCTTTGTTGTATACCTTCCAGCACCATTTTAATATTTTATCTTTACTACCTTTCATTAAAAAAAAAAAAAAATCATACTGTAGGGATGCCTGGGTGGCTCCGTTGGTTAAGCATCTGCGTTCGGCTCAGGTCATAATCCCAGGGTTCTGGGATCGAGTCCCAAGTCAGGCTCCTTGCTCAGCCAGGAGCCTGCTTCTCCCTCTGCGTGCCGCTCCCCCTGCTTGTGCTCTCTCTCTCTCTCTGACAAATAAATAAATAAAATCTTAAAAAAAAAAAATCATACTGTCTTTGGCATCATAGAGCTCTGCCCTTTAGTGTCTAGCCTGGAGAGAATCGCAGACTCTCTGCATTCAGACATCATACTTTTGCACTCCAATTACGGGGCACACAACTCCTGAAGAAAACCCACTTCGTTGCTGGATGGCGCAAGCTGATAACAGTGTTCTCTCTGACAAATGTGCTCAAAACTGTTTTTTGTTTTGTTGGTTTTTTTTCAGAGCTAATTGAAATTTGCAATCAAAGCAGAGACACATTCCGGCTAACTAATGCGCATATAATTTAGAATCACAGGAGTAGGTACCCGAATAGACTCTTCCGGCCTCTGATCCAAATCATCTGCGATTTCTTCCTCAGTCTGTGTGAGAATAACTGGTTCTCATAATGAGAACCTAGTGACAGGATAAGATCCTGGAGAGCCTTCTGAATCAAAGAAGGAATGATTTAGGTGCTAAGTAAGTTAGACTTTGGTTCATAGCTGACCTTCTATTTAATAAGGCAGTCTCTACTCAAAGGTCTGAAGCTTAGCACTAGATGCCAGAGATGGAAAGATGGAAAACCAAGGTCTGGCTTCCAAGAAGTTAGCATATATTAAAAATCAAGACATACCACGAGGCTGAAGACTTGGAAATGCTGAAAGAAACATGCTACCGGAGTTCTCGAGCACAACCACACGAGCTAGACCCACCTCAGGAAGAGGGCTTGAGCTGGGACTCAAAGGAATATAGACACAGGGTGAGAAGGAGGGTTTCTGAAGCTGCCTTGACAGCTAGGTGGCTTAACACAAAAGCACTTTATTCTTTCACAGTTCTGGAGCCCCAAGTCCAAAATCAAGGTGTCAGCAGAACCACACTCGCTCTGGACGCTCTAAGGGAGAAAGTGTTTGGATCAGCTAAGGTCGCTATAACAAAATACCACAGACTTGGTAGAGGCTGGGAAGTCTGAGATCAAGGCGCTGCTAGATTTGGTTCCTGGTAAGAACCTGCTTCCTGGCCTGTAGACGGCTGCCTACTTGCCATGCACTCCCATGGCCCTTCTCCCGTGTGTAAGAGTGAGCGCTGGTGTCTTTCCTCTTCATAGAAGGGTACTAATCCCACCATGAAGGCACCACCCCTCATGACCTCATCTAAACCTAATTACCTCCTGAAGGCCTGCCTCTAAATACCATCAGGAGGGTTAGGGCTTCAGCATATGAATGGGGTGGGGGTGGGGGGACATAAACATTCAGTCCGCGAGAGCATTACTTGCCTCTTCCAGTTTCTGGTGGCTACCAGCATCGTTGGCTTGTAGCCACATCACTCCAATCTCTGCCTCTGTCTTCACATCCATGTCTACAGTCTCCTCTGTGTGCTTCTTACGAGGACATTGATCCCTGAACTTAGGGCCAACCTGGATAACCCAGGATGATCTCCTCATCTCAAGATCCTTAAATTAGGAGCGCCTGGGTGGCTCAGTCGGTTAAGCCGCTGCCTTCGGCTCAGGTCATGATCCCGGGGTCCTGGGATCGAGCCCCGCATCGGGCTCCCTGCTCAGCGGGAAGCCTGCTTCTCCCTCTCCCTCTGCCTGCCTCTCTGCCTACTTGTTCTCTCTCTCTCTGTCAAATAAATGAATAAAAAAAAATCTTTAAAAAAAAAAAAAGATCCTTAAATTAATTACATCTGCAAAGGTCCTCTTTCCAAATAAGGTAACATTCACAAGTTCAAGGATTAGGCTGTGGACGTATCATTTGGGAGGTGGGGACACCGTCAGCCCACTAACTCGGCGAAAGGAACCACCAAGCCAGAGATGTGCCAGGGATGTGCCTGCTCTGGCGTGGGACAGAGAGAAGGTGAATTTAGCTGTGATGCGGGCTTGTGTACAGATGCGAAGGGAGACACAACTGCTCTTGATGGTAGGGCCGGCACGTAGAGGACTTAGGAAGGATGTCAGATTATTCTAGAGAAGGCTTCTGTTTTGCCACTGTCCTACTTCTTATACTGTCATTTCTAGGCCTTCAGCATTTTAATATCATCATATCACTGAGGTAGATTCAGACTGTCCCCTCCTTAGGAAAGAACTGTTGAGTCAGTTCAGCTCGTATTTGCATGGATAGCTTCTAGAGAAAATTCCAGTAACTGCTCTCAACAAAAGCTTTGGGGTCACTGTTCTGCTTTTGTGTATCCTGCGCTATGGCCGATGCCAACCGTAGATAAATAAATTGAATTTCTTAAGGCACCCTGTGTAGTCTCTATCAAAGTAGTATGTTTTTTTTTAAGGTACTATTTATTTATTAGAGAGGCAGAGAGAGCACAAGCAGGGGGGAGTGGCAGAGGGAGAGGAAGAAGCAGGCTCACCGCTGAGCAGGGAGCCCGATGCAGGACTCGATCCCAGGACCCTGGGATCATGACCTGAGCCGAAGGCAGATGCTTAACCAACGGAGCCACCCAGGCGCCCCCCAAGGTAGTATTTCTAAAACCCACCAGAATATAGTTGTTGTGCTTGTCATCCTGCAATTGCATGCACAACAGCACGAACAGTTTAGCAACTTCCAGAAGTGTTATCCGATTTCTCCTGCTCCTTACAGTGCGGAATATAGCTGACAGTTTATCATTTGCGGACATGGAGAGTAACAAAAAAGCCCCAACAACTCAAATAGGTCACTTTAGCTGAAGTCTTCACCTCTTCTATCAAACGTTTGTTTATTTTTTCTTTCTAAGACTTACAGCGGGAATACGTTGAGAATTGAGCCTTGTATCTTTGCCCTTCCTACTTTCAGTATATCGGGTCCAGTGTGACTTGCTTAGGTATGCAATAAGAATAAATAAAAGGTAGGCAATAAGAATAAATAAAAGTCCCAGAAAGTGAGAATCTGGAAAACTAACACAGAAACTATTATAATTAATTATTTTTCTCTGTTGGGCCCACCAGAAAACAAAAAACAAAAACAAAACAAAACAGCAGCTCCAGAGAGACCTAAGGGATCCTAAGACTGCTTCTGCATTATTCTTGGCCCTGCATGCACAGAGGTGTTAGCTGAAGGAGGTTTGTTTCAATAACAATCATTTGTACATAAGGCACATAGGACTTGAATGAACTTCTAAAGCAGCTTTCTAGTACCTAACGAAATCCAGTGTTCTCCAAATAGATGGTTGCCTGGTCTCCTACCACTTACAAGCTGTGTGACTCAGAACAAGTCAGTTAATATCTCTGAGCCATATTTTCTTTCTAAAGTGTAGAAAATAATACAGACCTCGCTGGGTTGTTTTGAGACTCCAGGGGATAGCATGAAAGGATACTATGAGCTGTAAAAATGCTAACGGATACTTGTTAATTTCTAGTGTCCCTCGCTAACGCTTCCTTTCAGACCAGCCCAGACAGAAGAGGCCCAGCCATGTGACTGCACCGTGCCACCCAGCTGGTAGCCGAAAGGAGGTAGTGGGGAAGCGGTCACCAGGTGGTACTGCGTGAGGGCTCTTGGGACTCCTGCTTATGGAAGGTGAATGGTTTATGTATCCAACACTTACACAGCACCTACTGCATGCAGCCTTTCTTCTAATTTGCACAGCCTCATAAGAAACCAAGGCAAAGAAGAGTTAAGTAACTTGTGCAAGGTCAATCTGTTTATAAACAGTCCAAGGTTTAAACTCAGGCCATCCAACTACCAAGGGAGTTCATGCTTCTCACCTGTCATCTTTTGTGACCATCACAGAATAACTGATAGAATCACTACATTCTCAAGTATCTCCTCCTTGACTGGTTGGTCTTCCTTGTGGTATTTATACAGCTTATACTTAAAAAAGGCAGATGTTAAATCTCAGAGTCTCTAAAAATATGATTATTTAAAAGAAATAAGTAGGACTAAGCATGTTCAATAAACACCTGAGCATTATAGCTTTAATTCACGTTTCACTCCTTGGCACGGTCTCTCCCATTCAGCCTCATGTCTTACGGATCCTGGCACCAAGCCCAGACAGCCTGGGCTCCCTAAAGAACAGCATAATCTAATAGACTGCATAAATAAACCCTCATCAGGTGACCCTGGGAGAGCTCAAACACCATCTCAGATTAGCCCAGGGGCAGGAGAGTGACAAGAGCAAATTGCATAATTGTATGGAGACTTACCCAGCAATGGCTTCTCTCCATTTCAAATCCCCTACACTCAAGAGTGAAACACTTGCCAATTATTTTAAAAGGATTCACTTTCTGATTTCTAACTTATTATATAGCAAATACTAACAACATATTAGGAAAGAAAGGAAGCGTGCTCTCTTTACAAAGCAGTCTCCCCAACAGAGTCAATTTCTTAATTGTAGTGGTCTGTTCAGCTGTCCTGTCCTTGGTAGCTTCACATATCCCTGTCCAGGGTTCTTTTAATGATAGCTTCTTAATAGATATTGGCTAAAGAATTAAAACTTGAGCATACAGGACTGTTTCACTAAAGACAAAACTTACTCATCTTTATCTAGCTCAGTCTGGCTTCCAAAATGTGTTACTTTGAAAGTTCTAGGAAAGAAATGTAAGGGGGCAGTGGGAAGAAGGCGAGAGGAAATTACTCATATTTTACAAGTTCGGAAATAGCAATTCTCTCTCCCACTTAGTTATCCCTTAACCTACTTAATATATCCACAGAGCTTTGTGAATAGTCATCTTTCAACCTAGCAACTGCATGCTTATTCATTCATTAATACACTTACCTAATGTCTACCATGTGCTAGCCTAGGTACTTCATATTTATTATTTCACTTAGTTCTCCAAAGTAAGCACAATAATCCCAGTTTCACAGCCGAAGAACTGAGACTCAGAGGTTTTATGTAATGTGGCAAGGTCACCCAGCTAGCAAAAAGCAGAGCCTGTGTGAATACAGGTCAGTTGCAGCAAGACACCTTTACGTCTGTTCCATACTTTTCGACAGAGGGTTTGTTCAGAGACCACAGGTATAGAAAGCAGTTAGGAATTTCATCATTTGCCAGATGAAACTCAATGGAGAGGCCTTTGTTGATTTTTGAAGATCCTCACAATACATCACTGGAATGAGGGAGCTCAGGAATTTGTGGGCATGTTACTGCCATTCCCCATGTCCACCTGGCCATACATTCTAAGCGACCCTGATGGCATTCAGTAAATTTAGTCCACTAATTTGCATCTGCCATGTGCAAAGCCCTGTGCTAGGTGCTGTGAGGACTAAAAAAAATATGTAAATAGAAACCCAGGACTCTGAGAACTATATTAATCAAAAGAGGTTATCCACATGAGCAGAGAAAAGGGCAGTGTTCAGCACGGAATCAGTCAAGCTCAAGGTTCCCAAATGGAACATGTGAAGGCCTATCTCAAAACCTGTCTGGGGCCTGGTAGAATTGGGGTGCCCTCTTTCTCTGCTCCTCTTCTCTCTGAGAATGAGCTCTAACCAGCCTTTCACATCTACCTCTCCCACTAGACAATGCCAGCAATGACCTCCACAACCAATGGTCATTCCCAGGCTTCAATCTATTTGACTTATCAGCTTCATTCATTAAAAGTAAATGAATTAAAGTGTTGCAATTCAACATAGATTTGCATGTACCTTGGAAATGATTTGCAGTGAGCATGTATTATTTTTATAAAAGTTACTTTTAAAATACTACAGTGATAAATGAAGATTCTTTTCCAGAAAAATCACAAAATTCAAAAGGGCAGAACAATTTCATATGGATCATTCCAGCTGAAGGGGTAGCTGAACCAATGCCTGAGATGGGGAAGAACACTAAAGCAAAGATGGACCTAGCGCACTACAAAAATTAGGGTACGAGTAAGACAGTCAGAAGGGACCGACAGCCTGCTGCTCCTGGCTGGTTCCTTTAACTGGGGATTTCCTCAGGGAGAACAGGTTCCTACCCTACAGATAAAGGCCCTATATCTGAAGGATGCTCTGCTCTTCTTCAAAGAGATCCATTTCATCCGCCGACTGTCAGGGTTCTTGAAACAAGACCATTTTCAGTTCTGGCTCTGGAACTGGCCTGAGTTCAAAGGAAGCTCATCTGTAATTGTTAAGAGTTTCTTAAATTTACAGAGGATCTTTCTCCAAATAGATTCAACATCTTTTAGCCAGTAAAAACATTCAACTTTCTCTCAAAACAGCCCTGGAAAGGAAGCAGGAGGTGAGCTTTGTCTCCATTTCATGGATCAAGAACTGAGGCAAACCTCACTTGCCTAAAGTTCCTCAGTAACATAATATAAAGACGATAGCAGAGATGGCTTGATTTCAACCCTCCAGTATCACTGCGGGACAACCCTTGCTGCCATGCATCCTGCCTATGCCCATGAGCTACAGTGGCAAACAGGGCACTCTTTCTCACAACAGTCAGACTCAGCTGCAGAATCCTTCTCAACACAAGGCTCTAAGCAGCTACTACCAATAGATAGGTGCTGGCATGGGAAGAGAAAAAAAAATGTATACCCTTGAGAGGACAAGGCCTGGCAGAACAGAAAAGGGTAAGGATTCATCAACTCGTTTCACCTGTTTTAGGTATGGATTATGCCAGGTATTGAAGGTACCAAATACAGCCCGAATATTAAATATTCTACTACATTCTTCTCTAAAAGCATTTTGGGGGCGCCTGGGTGGCTCAGTCAGTTAAGCGTCCTACTCTTGATTTTGGCTCACATCAGGATCTCAAGGTCGTGAGATCAAGCCCATGTGCTCGGCTCTGCACTGGGCATGAAGCCTGCTTAAGATCCTCTCTCTCTCTCTCTCCTCTGTCACGACCCATGCATGCTCTCTCTCTCTCTCAAAAAAATAAATAAATAAATAAATAAATAAATAAAAGCATTTTGTTAATGTGTATAAAGGAAGGCACTTTTTATTTTAAAAGTATATATTCAGGGGCGCCTGGGTGGCTCAGTCAGTTAAGCGTCTGCCTTTGGCTCAGGTCATGATCTCAGGGTCCTGGGATTAAGCCCCGCATCGGGCTCCCTGCTCAGCAGAGAGCCTGCTTCTCCCACTCCCTCTGCCTGCCACTCCTTCTATTTGTGCTCTCTACCTCTCTGTCAAATAAATAAATAAAATCTTTAAAAAAAAAAGTATATATTCATATATGCATTGTATACTTTGTGGGCCTTTGTACAATACTAACGAGTACTGGGTAGATACAGGAGTAGATACATGTATAATGCCTGTAGAATTTTCTAGGGGCAAAAAGCAGAACTATTCTCTATGAGCATTTATATTTTCCATAAATAAGAATGAAGTTCAAATTAATGTTAACTATAATAACAAAAATGAATGTTAATATTAACTCAGGACCTATTATGAGTCTGACCCTGGATTAGATGCTTCAGTTTTCATCCTCACAATAATCCTATGTGAAAAGAACTATTATTATTTCAATTTTACTGATGAGAAAATAGAGGCTTAAGGTTAAGAGTTTAAGGTCAGAGAACCAATGAATGGGTGGAACCAAGGCTGGAGAGTTCAAGTTCTAATCACTAATGCATACATTCCTCTCAAAATTACCTTGATAAGATTATATTTGCAAGTTGTTTCCATACTGACAAAATGAGGCATGCTATATTTAAATTTCAAAAGCCCTAGTATTTAAGCTAAAAGATGACAGAACCCTTCTTGGGTATTTGTGGTCCTAAATTGTAAACTCTGTCTTAGGTCAGAAGTAAAAACAAAGATACAGATCACAATTCTTGATCATTCTGTCCTTCAAGGAAGCAAGCTCTTCTAACAAGACTATAGATAGGGAATACCTCTACATAAATGCATAGCTCCTTGTGATTTCATGAGGGGAGGCTCTGGGATAGGAAGGACAAGTTCAAATTCAGTTCAAGAAACAAGGACAAGGGCAAGTTCATTGCAAAGAACTGAAAGAAAGCTAGTGTGGCTGGAGTACACAGACTCTCAATGTCACTTAGTGATGCTGGAGGAGAATTTAAGTAAAATGACTTAAGATGACCAGGTCTTTCAGCCAAAACTATATTAAAAGTTTGTGCATTCAGTGCCCCTCTCTTAAAACCGCCCCAGCTCCAAAACAGCAAAAATACAAAGTTACAAAGATGTAGGGGCTTTTGCATGTGTGTCTGCGTGATTTAAAAAAAAAAAATTAAATATCTCCATGGATCAAACACAAAATAGAAATGCAAAAGAAACTGTACACAGAAGTGTCCAGGAGTCCTACTTCTGTGGGCTATTGGGGCTAAAAATGTCCACAGGAAAAGGATGAGACCTGAGCTAGCCTCACTGCTGGAAATAAGCAAATGCTGAGGGGGAGCTCCACACAATGAAAGGGGGCTTTAAAACTTGCCTTATCCAGGGAGGTGGCAGAAGGCAGACACAGCCTCACAACCAGACTTGGGCCATGTGTGCTGACCTGGTGGTGGATCTTGGATGTTCTATCACTGACATGGAACAGAAGCCCCCAAGAGCAAATATAACCCCTGACTCTGGGTTGGGGTCCTCGGAGGTAAGAAGCAGGTAATAGCAAATCCCTAAATGGGGCAGGGTGAGTGCAAGGAAAGAACATGGGGAAACAAACTCAAGATGATACTCTAAAGCAAAATTCCAAAGCACAGAAGAAAAATCAGCATTAAAGAGGGTCCAATACAGTCAACATCAGGCCTATCCACCCCCCGCCCCCACCATGAAATGAAGAAAACAGCCTAATAGTGACTTTAAACTGGAGCTTTAAAAACGAGTAGGTTGGGCGCCTGGGTGGCTCAGTTGGTTAAGTGACTGCCTTCGGCTCAGGTCATGATCCTGGAGTCCCGGGATCGAGTCCCACGTCGGGCTCCCTGCTCAGCAGGGAGTCTGCCTCTCTCTCTGACCCTCCCTGAGCAGGGAGCCTGCCTCTCTCTCTGACCCTCCCCCCTCTCATTCTCTCTCTCAAATAAATAAATAAAATCTTAAAAAAAAAAAAAAAAAAAAAAAAACGAGTAGGTTGGGCGCCTGGGTGGCTCAGTTGGTTAAGCGACTGCCTTCGGCTCAGGTCATGATCCTGGAGTCCCGGGATCGAGTCCCGCATTGGGCTCCCTGCTCCGCGGGGAGCCTGCTTCTCCCTCTGCCTCTGTCTCTCATGAATAAATAAATAAAATCTTTAAAAAACAAAAAAACAAAAAAAAACGAGTAGGTTGTTGAACAGATTATCTTTATCAGTTAGAGTTCAACATTCCTCACATTAAATGTATTATTCCATAAATCTTGAAGTTTTAAGTGTTGAACTTGTACTTTCCAGTGAAGTGACTGGAAACACAGCGTCACTCTTTAGCATCTACAAGACCACGGGGTACGGCTCTGTTCCCTTGGAGCCATGAAGGTTGAACTTCCAAGGTTCCTGTACCTCCCCAGCACCTTTAGAGAATGAAAGACAATCTTGGGACAGCTTGTGATGGCAGAATGGACACAGCTTGCCAAGGTGGACTATATGGATGGAAAACCTAAGCCACTCCTGCAACAGAACACCTCTCTTTGACAGAAGGATGGGAAAGTGGGCAGAATAAGAAAATGGTCCCTGAAATTAAACATGGCCTTTATAACTAGATTCAGTCTAGGATTGGAATAAAGTTATTAAATTCTCCACCTGCTCTGCCACAGAAGTGTTTATGTTTACAAAGCTACATTACATGTCCCTTAAAGTGGGAGATCCTAAATATAAAAGATGACCATTTGATGAATGAATAGCTGAATGGCCAACCATTCTAAGTGAGAAGAAAATGGAGGCATCACACACATTCCTTTCACTCTTCATGACAAGCTCAAAAGAAGCTCTGTGAAAACCAAATCAATCAATTCAAATAACACACCAAAAGAGTGTCTGTAGTATTCAGTTGTAGAATGTCATAGCACTGCTCCAATTCCTATGGTGTTATAAGCACCAGCAGTTTAAATGAATCATGTTCCTTCTCTTTATCCAAGAAGTACATAGCAAGAGATGCTACTAGGTACAAAGGGTGAGGGAAAGCTCACACATTCAGGCTCTAATGCCAACCAGAATCTCGGCTTAGGGAGAGAAACACCCCCGTGGAAAGCTGACAAGGAGGGTGAGTGTACAGTCAACTTTCTGAAGCCAGGACTCCAAAGGGACCACGATGCATTAGCCAAGGACTAGTTTTAGTCATTTTTTTAAATCCCAGACAGAAGTGATTACAGTGCTAAAAATTTTTTTCTTCCTAACCCCTCACAGGAGATCTTGGAGGGCGCCCCAAATGTCCAGGCTGGGGCAAAATCTGATCTGTCTAGACTCGTAGATTCTAATGACACGAAGCGGCCTTGTGAAGGAACAAGCTCCCTGTCCCAGGCGATGTTCACATGGAGAGACGCATGACAATGCGTCAGAAATATGCAGACGTGCCTGAGGTGGGAGGTTGCCGGACTGTTGCTTCCAAATTTGGAACCAAGGACTCGGGGCCAATTCTTGGGCGAGCGCTTCTGGTGGGGGAAAGGCAATGCCAGCAAAGCCGGCAGATGCTGAAAAGGCTCAGGGACCACTGTGGTCGGGAACCCACAGCTTCCTGACAGCCCACTCTCTACGTCACTGAAGGTGAGAGAATTAGAATGATTAATTAACATGCATTTACCACCACTGACCTAAAGCCAGCAAATTCTGCCAACGGAGATGTATTAGAAAGAGAAACAAAAAACAACATATCATTACGGCTGGTGCTTAGATAGGAGTTAATTATCCAGGTCTTTGCTTCACTTCTTTCTTCTTCCTACTGAATTCCTTTTGCCCACTTCTCTGTGGCTTTGATTCCCTTATCCAGTGGAGAAAGAAAGCAGGGGAGACTCAAAGTCACCCACATGGCAATCTGTGGCGGAAGCGGTCATAAAAGGCTTGGGAAGGGGAAGGAAGAAGAGGGCAGGAGGATATTAAACTTATTGGGACAGTGACTGTTCCTTTGTTTTGGTTAGTAGGGTACAAAGGAAAGTGTGGGCTCTGGAGTTGGACTGAGTTTTGACTTCTTGTTCTGCCACTTACTAGCAGTGTATCCTTGGGCAAAGAACTCAGTTGGTCTGACTCAGCTTCCTCATGGAGAAAATAGGGATAGTCCTATCTGTGTTGGAAGACAGTTGCAAGAATCAGATAAAATAATGCAAAGAGCCAAATACAAATACAGTTCCTTCCCATCGGGTAAGCACTCAAGCTGCATTATGAAAAGCACCTAAAGTTTACTCTTCTCATACAATTAAGATATGGCTGAAAGCCAACGCTCTTCCACTGAGAAGCAGGAGGTCCCAAGTAAATGCACACATCTTAATCTGCCAATTTCCTAGTATAAATTTGCATCTTAAAATTTGCATTGGTTAAAGTTTACCTGTCGACTTCCTTGCTTGGAGGAGCAGCTACTTATGCTCCTTGAAGGTGAGACCAGTTTTTGGGACACCCCAAGGTTCTTCTCGTCACTCATCATGAGCAGTGGGTCACTTGGTCTCGATGCAGTCAAAATGCCATCAGAAGACAGTGGAGCTGAGAGTACGGAAGTCGCACACGGGCAGGTGGCTCAGTTCTTATCCAATACGTTTAAAGGCATTTTGGATGACCCAGAGGAAATCTCTAAAAGCAAAAGAAAAGGATTACAGAGAAGGTCAGAGGCCTCAGACACCATCTGTAATTAGCCCCTGACTGTCTGCAAGTGGTTTGTCTACAGTACAGATTACAGAGCCATGATGCATAGTTATATCAGGAGCTGTGAAGGAAAAGATGCTTTACACCCATCTTTTCTTGGAAATTATGTATAGGTGGTTTTTCATGTAGTTTTGCCAGAATTAAGAACAGTAGTAAGAAAATTTGAGTCCAGACACATACAAATCAGTACTATAAAAAACCATCCCGAACCACAATGAGATACCACTTCATACCTGCTAAATGATAAGTATAATTTTTTTTAAAAATGGAAAATAACAAGTATTGGAAGAAACTGGAACCCTCAGGCATTGCTGGTAGGAATATTAAATGGTACAGCATAGTTAGAAAGAGTTTGGTAGTTTTTTAAAAAGCTAAGCAGAATTATCATCTGATCCAGCAATTCCACTCCTAGGTACATACCCCAAAGAACTGAAAACAGGTGTTCAAACAAAAACTTGTATAAGAAGGTTCATAGCAAAGCTACTGGCAGTAGCCAAAGGTAGGAACAACCCAGCATCCATCAACCGATGAACAGATAGCATACACCGTCTGAATGTTTGTGTCCCCCTAAAATTCATGTGTTAAAAATCCTAAACCCAATGTGATAGCAATAGGAGGTGCAGCCTCTGACAGGTACTTAGGTCCTGAGGGCACAGCCCTTATGAATGGAATTAATTATAAAGAAGATGACCCAGAGCTCCCTAGCCTCTTCTGCCCTGTGAGGATACAATAAGTCTACAAGCTGAAGAGGGCCCTCTGCCCATGCTGGCATCCTCATTTTGGGCTCCCAGGCTCCAGAACTGTGAGGAATAAATTCCTGTCGCCTCTAAGCCACCCAGTCTGTGGCACTTTGTTATAGCAGCCCAAATGGACTAAGACTGCATATCCATGCAATGGAATATTGTTCAGGAATTAAAAGTAATGAAATAGTGATACATGATACAACAAGGATAAACCTTGAAAACATTATGCTAAGTGAAAGCAGCCAGACAGAAAAGACCATATATGTATGTTACTATTTATATGAAATAACCACAGTAGGCCAATCCATAGAGGCACAAGGCCAAGCAGTGATTGCCAAGGGCTGGGGGAATTGGGAAATAGGGTATGGCTATGAGGTTTCCTTTTAGGGTGATTAATGTTCTAGAACTAGATAATGGTGATAGTTGTACAACACTGTGACTAAATGTCCCTAAATTGTATGTGTGAAAATTGATTTTATTTTATATGTATTATAGTGTAATTTTTTTTTAAAAGATTTTATTTATTTATTTGACAGAGAGAGACACAGCGAGAGAGGGAACACAAGCAGGGGGAGTGGGAGAGGGAGAAGCAGGCTCCCCGCCGAGCAGGGAGCCCGATGTGGGGCTCGATCCCAGGACCCTGGGATCATGACCCGAGCTGAAGGCAGTCGCTCAACCAACTGAGCCACCCAGGCGCCCCGTATTATAGTGTAATTTAAAAAAACTTTTTTAGAGGGATGGGGTGGAAGATTTGTTCTACCAAAGGTTTTGGAGACATCTTCTAAAAACACTATTACAAAGTGTGACAAAATTATGAAGGAAAACAGAAGTTCCCACATCATCTAGAGTATCCTAGTAATTGAATCAATAATCATCTTTGAGTCCACGCTACCTACCGCCAGGTCCTATAGTAAGAGTTTCCCATACACAGTGTATGATCTCATTTAATCGACAGTCTGATGGGAGGAGATTATCTCTCTTTTACAGAGGAAACAATGGAGTCTCTGAGAAGTTAGGTAACTTGCCCAATCACGCAGCTGGCAAGAGACTGAATTCAGGCCAGATGCCAGGCCTTTAACCTTGGTATTGGAAATGAGCACGCTTTAATAGCTGGGCCTGGTGATAACAGTTACTGCCCAACTCTGGGACCCAACAGAACTGAGGAGCTGCCTAGAAACACTAGGAGGGAGCACCTCGTAAGCCAGCTTTGCAGAGGCCCTGCCCCATTCCTTCAACCACTGCCTTCATCCATAGCCCCGAGTTAAGGGTGACTAACATGTTTGGTTTTGGCTTCCCAAGGCCAGCCTTTTATTTGACACACTAAGTTCAAATAAACTCTGTAACTTTCCCAAACATGTTAACAACAATAAAAATATATATATCTCCAATCTATTTGGTTCTTAGTGCTCACATAGTCTTTTTTTTTTTTTTTAAGATTTTATTTATTTATTTGACAGAGAGAGACACAGAGGGAACACAAGCAGGGGGAGTGGGAGAGGGAGAAGCAGGCTCCCCACTGAGCAGGGAGCCCGATGCGGGGCTCGATCCCAGGACCCTGGGATCATGACCTGAGCCGAAGGCAGACGCTTAACCATCTGAGCCACCCAGGCGCCCCCATATAGTCTTAATTTTAAAAGAAGCATGTTATATAATTGTCCAGGACCCAGGTAGTTAGATATTATTTTAAACCTTTGGTTAATTATAAGTACTCAATCTCCTATGCCTTTCATTAACACTTAGTTCTTTAAAAACGAGTATGCTAATGAGCACCAGGTGCTGTATTGGAAGTGTTGAATCACTACATTGTACACCTGAAACTAATATTACATGGTATGCTAACTGGAATTTAAATAAAAACAAAAAAAATGAGTATGCTAAAGCCATCAGCTAAAACCAGGACAACGAGAAATATCATGTCAGAAAATAAAATTAAGGTACATGTAGCTGGAGAACTCAATTCGCATGTTGCTTTCATAGAAACCCCCCAAATCTCTGTATGCATACATACTGGATCCAACAATAACTAAGACTAAAACCAAACCAACACCAGCCTCTTTCTTCGCAAAGTTAGCTTCCCTTATGGGGCGTGACTAATTGGACCCGAAGTTAGAAGTCAATGTAGTCGAGTTCAAAACTGCCAAGAAAGGCTGTACGGATATATTAATAGTCGGTTTAATAGCACGTTGGCTGTTGCCGTTGAAGAAAGAGAGGGAAAAGAAAACATGACGGGAACCCCAAAGGATGAACTGTGTGCGGGGGCAGCCTTTGCCATGACAACCGATTCCACAGTGGATCGGGAACACCAACAAAGGGTTTGTGTGTGTGCGCGCGCCAGTGTCTTTGTCATGTCTTTAAAAGCGGAGGCTCTGACAGGGAGAGTGCAGGACCACGGGCGGTCTGTAACGTGTGCAGAAGGGGCAGAAAGGAATACTCGGGCAATACAGAGTCACAGCAATTCTGAAACTGCCAAATTAAAAACACAATAACCCTGTCCCAGAGGCAACTGGTATAAAGGGTCATCTTTATCACTTAGCTCTGCCAAAGTTCACCTTGGAGGAGTGAGCTACCAGAGCCAGGGCTGGGCGCAGGCCAAAACCCCATAATTTAAGTTGGTACTTTGAGGTAAGGCCTCCGGAAGTACCACAGTGCCTCTTTTTCTCCTCCAGGGACAAAAAAAGGTGCGACTCCAGCCCCTCCCACATCCATCCCCGAGTGAGTCTGGGATTATCACCTAGGGAAACAGATCTTGTTTCATCCCCCAGAACCTTCCAGCCTAGCCTCATCAGAAATTCAGTTAAAATCATTAGTTAAAATTCGGTCCACTTACGGCTTAAAGGGCAAAAGAGATCAAATTCTGGGAAAAGGAAATACTTAAAACAGGGTAGAATAGAGCACGAAGGCAACAGAGGCCTGAGACTAAGGTGGCCCAGGAATGAGGTGGTCGTGTGGAATGAGGTACTTATTGTGTCAACCTAGGGGGCCCTAAGGGCTGGCCTGCAGGTCCTCAGAGGGAAGACCCTGACAGGAGTCCCAAGACAGAGGACCTTAACAAGGAGGAGTCATACAGAAGACTGGTGTCTCCTACTCCAACTAGCTGACTTCACAGTGCTGACCTAGTAAAATGGGGAAGACCTAGTAAAAAGCCCTTAGGGATGACAGATACTGGCCAGGGGCCAGGGCTGCTGATTCAGGGGTATATGGATGATGATGATGAGGGTACCTCTGAAAGAGCTGTGGTGCTTTCTCCTCTCCCAGTGACCCTTCCATGGAAAACCTCTAACTCAAGGGGCTTGTATAAAATATAACAGTTTCCCTGCTCAGACGCTGTGAACAACTTAAGGCCAATAATTCATTTCCCCCCTTATCTTTTTTATTGAGGCATAACTTCCATATAGTAAAGTGAACAAGTCGTAAGCACACAGATAGCTCTATGAAATTTTACATTTGCAAATACTGAAATAATCACCACCCAGATCAAGAAATAGACCATTTGCCGCCTCCTCAGAAGGTTCTTCCATCCCTTGGCCATTGATCTGACAGGTAGTGGGGTCAATCCTGCTGAATGCTGTGGTACCTGCCCCAAGTAAACCTGTCTGGCGGTACCTGTCGTGCCCTATAGACAGACGGCTGGGACTTCCCAAACTCACAGGAACAGGCTGAATGACTGCTCTTGTGCCTTCTACCTAAGACAAGTGTTTGATGCATGACAGAAGTCAGTGCGGGACCCGCTTTCATTTCAACGAACCACCTGGTAGCCAAATCCAACAGGTATGAGAAGCTTAATGTAGTTAGGTCAATTAAAAAATGCCCTTCTTGGGGCGCCTGGGTGGCTCAGTCGTTAAGCGTCTGCCTTCGGCTCAGGTCATGTCCCAGGGTCCTGGGATCGAGCCCCGCATGGGGCTCCCTGCTCTGCGGGACGCCTGCTTCTCCTTCTCCCGCTCCCCCTGCTTGTGTTCCCTTTCTCACTGTGACTCTCTGTCAAATAAATAAATAAACTCTTTAAAAATAAAGAAATAAATAATAAATAATAAATAATGCCCTTCTTGTGCTTCTGAAATGAGCTAGGTCCTTTCTCACCATTGCTACTCACCTTGGAAGCTGATGGCCCAGGTGAAGATGGTGTTCTAACTAAAAGTCCAACGCATGAGACATGCGTGCATGGGGCTTCCATTAGGGAAAAGAGAACTCTGATTTCTACCAAGAACGGGGAAGAACAAATGATCAAGGCACTGCCAAGCATTTTGGCCACAAAGACTGATCTTAAGACTTATTTGGGCCATTTTCACTTAAAAAAAGAATACAGAGTTTGGGAAAAGATGTAAAGGAGATGTACAGACCAAGATGCATGTGACTCGGAAGGAGCCAGACCTGTTTGATTTTGGTGCTCCCTCATTACAAACTCTGTGCACCTTGACAGATGGAGTGACGTCTCTGGTCTTTAGGGTTTTTATGTAGGAAATGGGGCATCATGAGGATTAAATGAAAAATGAGGACAAGATGTGTGGTGTGGATAGAATAGACACTCAACAGATGTTAGTTACATTTCTTCCTCTCCTGGCTTCCTGGAAGTGGCATATACAGCACCAAATAAGATCCTATACTCCTCTTGCAACCAAAACCAAATACAGACTCTACAGAATTTTAAAACATATTAACATTTCCCCAAATCTGTAGCACAAGCGTGAACAGATTTTTAAACCATCAAAGCAGCATGCTTACTTTGAATAAGACATAAATGCAAAAAGATAAAAGCCACATTATTCGTCACCATTGGTTGTCCAAGAAAGCAACTTAATATTAACTAGTGGGTTTGAAACAGTGGCATATAACATAGCTATTTATTATTCTATTAGGCCTGGCGGCCTGCACTCACACACTTGGTCATGTTTGGCTGAGAAACAGGTTTTCCTTCCATCCTTGAAAACAACTTGCATTAAGGCCAGATGGCATATAGTTCCAGTTAATTTAAAGTTTCCCAGTAAAATATATAGAAGAATTATGTCCCCAATCAACACACATACACACACAAAAATTCATAATGGAATATCCATTTCTAGTCTTCCAGTCGTCTTTGGAAAAAGAAAATTATTCAAATCCCAGATGTGCATCTTTTTAGAAATGATGCCTGCTGAAACACCCTGATTTCCAAGATATTACATGATCAACTGTAGGGCTTTGGTCATTTGCCTCTAAGATCCATAAATTGATCAGAGGTTTCTGGAAGCAAGTTCTAACCACGACGCCCTCAGATAGCTGATCCTGGACCTCTGTGTGTCGTGCCAGCCAATCTGCCTTAACTCCCTGGACGGCTGGCTTGATCCAGAGACACTGCTGACTGTTCCTGGAGGGATGAGTACCAAGGCTCACAGCCAAACTCGTCTCCACAGAAGTCTGTTCTAGACGGGTTTTCATTTAGAGTTGAAATCTGTCTCACTAGGAGACACTGCTCCCAGACCTGCCCTCTGACATGACAATTTCTTTTTCCTCAACCCCTGTCCTGGAACCACCACCACTCCCCCATCCCACCCAGCAAATCTTTTCTTCTGCAGACCAGTCACTTTTTCATCAGCCGTGTCTTATGTGATCCTTATGATCACAGCCATCCAGCTCTGATTACACTTCAATTTGTCTGTGCTTCCCCGAAAAGGGTGCCCAGATCTCGAGAAAGCTCCAGGTGTGGTCTGGTTAGAGCAGGAGGGAGGGGAGCTCTGGCCTCCCTGGCCACGTACACACCACAACTGTAACCCTGGCTGATGTGTCTGAGCTTTGGGGACACCCACACCTCTCTCTAGCACTTGCTGTCCTTGCCATTCTCCAGGACTCCGATGCGGTAGGAACTGTGGAGAAGCTGGGCTTTTCTCTCGCAACAGGACTCCTTTCCTTCCTTTAGCTGAAATTCATGACTTGCCTTTTTTTTTTTTTATTATCGTATTTCCTCACATCAGTTTTCACCCCTGATTCCAGTCTGTCGATACATTTCTGGGGACCAATTGCCATTCAGTGGCCTTGGCCGGCTTTTCCTTTGTGGATGCATTCAGATTGCCTAGGCCTGTGAATTCTGTCCTCATCTAACAAATTATACCGGAAGATCTACTAAGAAGAGCACAAGGGCACAGAAATCCTCTCTTGATGCTAACTTATCCCTTCATTGGCATTTCTGGGTTCAAATTTGCCAACCCACGCACAGTAATCCCCCTAACTATACAGTCATGGCCAATTTCTCAAAGTGTCCAGATCCACCTTCTTCAAAGTCTCCTGGATTCTTGTTTAAAATGCAGATTTTGGAAGCTGCACCTTAGATGGGTTGAATCAGAATATCTGGGAATGGGCCTGATAATCCTGTACATGTGACACATTCCCCACGGGATTTTGTGCATGATGGAGCCAGTCATTCTTTTTTTTTTTTTTTTTTTAAGATTTTATTTATTTGTCAGAGAGAGAAAGAGAGAGCACAAACAGGGGGAGCAGCAGGTAGAGGGAGAAGCAGGCTCCCCGCTGAGCAAGGAGTCTGATGCGGGACTCGATCCCAGTACCCTGGGATCATGACCTGAGCCAAAGGCAGACGCTTAAACAACTGAGCCACCCAGGTGTCCCTGGGCCAGTCATTCTTAACCCCTCTTACCTTACCCGGAGCCAGTCCTGCTATTTGTGTATCTGTGATGTAGCAGAGTAGACAGGAAGCCAAAACTCTCTTTTATTATCCTAGGCCTGTGCTTTTCAAAAAGTGGCCCTCAGACCAGCAGCATCAACATCACCTTGTGAGAAATGCTTGCTAGAAATGCAAGTTCCCAGATCTTACCAAAGACCTGCAGAGCAGGAGCTGAGGGTGGGACCCAACAACCTGTTTTTAGTAAGTTCTCTAGGTGATTTTGATACACAAGTTTAAGAACCACTGCCCTAGGTTAATATTCTTCTCCCCATGGAATCTTGAGGCTTCTGGTACATATTTGTCCAGGACTAGAATAGACCCTGAGCTCTCCTCTGAGGAAGATTCTGTCCTGTTGCCTAATGATTCCTTTAAGCCAGGGATGGCAAATACCAGATCCATGTGCTTCCAGTCCCCACTCCCATGCTTAATCACCATGGCAAATTTTCTCCACCCTCCAGAAAACTAGAAGACATTAGTGGAACAGACAGATCCTATCTTGCAAAGGCCCAAGTGGATGTGGTGGGGTCTGTGGAGGTCCATGCATTTCCTTTTCCTGAATTTCATGAGACATTAACTGCAGTCTGATCACAAGAGTCACCATATACGGATCTGTCCTTGATCCTCAACACAAAATATCTACCCTGCAGGCTCTTGCCAAATATCATAATCCTGAATGTTGTACTGTCCAGACTCTGGAGAGCAGTGGATCTCAACTCTGACTACACATTAGATTTATGTGGGGAGCTTTTAAAAATGCTGATGACCAGGCCCTACCCATGATCTAGCATGGTGAAATTCATGGTGGGGCCAGGCTTTGAAATTCCTAAAACCTCCACAGGTGATTCTGATGCCGATCCAGGGTGGAGGGGCATCAGTAATGATCTAGAAAGGTAACATAATGCGTGCAACGTAGCTCAAGCCAGATCATCAGATGGAGAAGCCGGTCAAACTCGACTGTTCTCACCTCTGAAGAACGACTTTGCCTGCACTGCCCTCTAGGTCATGCCCTTCACCTACAATGAGAGAGATCATATACACAAAAATAAACAACCAACCCACCCGATGATATTGGGAGGTTTTACAGAGTGGTGTAGTAATTAAAGCCATGAGCTCTGGATTCAAACTGCCTGGGTCCAAAGCCAGCCTTACTAAGTGGCTTTCAGCAAATTTTTAGCCTCTCTAGATCTTCAGTGTTCCGTGTGACAAATGGAAATAATGAAAGGATCTCCCCAAAGGGGTTGTTGAGGTGATTAGGTGAGTTAATGCATACAAAAGCTACGAAAGGTGACAGGGCAGTCACCTCTCGGTGAGCTAGCCAGTGTATGGTGCTGAGGTCACTCTCGCACACAACATCACAGAGGCTGCTTTTCTCTTGGAATCAGAAAAATCAAAAGGATATTTGCAAATATCCACATTCCTACCACCCAGCATTAATAGGTCTCCATCCTTATTTATACAATATTCTGTATCTACTCTTCTGGCTTTTAAAAACTTGTGCCCAATAAATAGGACCATACCATACATTTCTTTCTGCAGCTGGCTGATTTTCACTCGCAATCATTACACATACACTCTAGTTCATTCGTGTCACACAGTTCTGTGGTATGACTATGCCTTGTTTCACTTATTCTTCCTTTAGGTCATCTCTGATTCTTTGCTCTTAAAAACAGCTGCGAGGTCTGCTCCTTGTGAGGATGCGGTGTGATTTTCTAAAACACACGGAACGACTGTAGCTTAAGGTAGAACTAGTTCTAGTTTTGCTGGGTATTCCAAATTGCTCCTCAAAATGGCCATACCAACGTGCACAAGGGTTTCTTTAAAGGACCTTGATAGGAAAATAGCCAGGTCTCAGGATCAGAGTGCCACTCCTAAATGACTGGCGTGTTCTCAGTTTTGGACCCAGGAACTTATATATGAGAATGTGTCCCTCTTTGTTTGGGGTGCCAGGAGGGACAGAGAACCACCGGGGTGAAGATGAGCCTTTCCATGTGCCTGGCTTACCTTATTGTCACTGTGTTCTAATTCTCTCAACTACCCACCTATTTGCCTGGAGAGTGTGTGTATTCTTAGGAACCACTTCAAATACTTTATGAAATAAGACATTTAAATTTAAAAAAAATGTTTATTTTTTAGCTAGAAAGTTATACGAACTGCTGTTGGCAAGCTGTTCTGATAGTGGGCAGTTTTCTCCTCAGCCCCCCAGGACACCCCCATGTTATCCTGTGGGGGAGCCCCAGCCTCAGCCTGACTATCTACATGCCTCAGAGATGCTTGGAAAAGTGAGAGGGGGAGGGAGGGCCAGCCACACAAACAGCTCACAGAATAGGAAAGTAGCCTATCAAAGGTACCTGTCGGTGAAGAAAGGAAAAGGACGGGACAATTGGGGGAGGTCCCAGTGGCCATTGCTGCTCACACTAGCCTTTCTGAGGGTACAGATGGACGGCTCCAGATGGCAGGCTTTCTAGGACAGAGCACTTGCACGCAAATATGGGGAAGGAGGTAGAGGTAATTTCCTAATGATTTTTTGTCCAAATGATTATTACGAAAATTCCACGTCATACACCTAGATGAGTCCTATCCTTTACCAGAAAAGAAGTTCTTGACTCAGACCTTAGTTTTCCACCTTGTTCACAAGGGTATCATAAGATAGATACTTTAGTGAGCACTTCAAATACACTTTGAGAAGTCTGACATCCTCCTTAAAAAAATGGGAAAGGAGCTTGCTATCCAAAAACTCTCTTGTCTGGCAATACCAGCTGGCCGCCCTGATGCCCAGGGCTTTGCACCCGCGCAGAGCCCCTACTCCTGGTCACATGGGCTCCACTCTTGGCACTTACCCCCCTGCTCCTAACTGCCGACTTCCCTCAGGATAAAGGCTTTTGCTGCCAGTGCGACTTCATCAGGCTGTGTCCTCCTCAGCAGTACCATATTCTCACCATTCTCCCTCCCCGTGGCTCCCAAGGTTGTAGATCTCACCTATCTTTCCATTCTACCTCTCCCAGGACAAGTTCCTGAGCCGAGGACGACCCAATCCTCCAGGGCCAGCTGGTAGAAATAAGATCTACTCTATCAGTGATGTTCTTAATTCTTGATTCATTTTTACGATCCACTAACCTAATCACAAGGGCAAACTAGAATAATCCAGCCTGTCTCGTCTTTTCTAAATGTATACTGTTCACCTGATTTGTAATACTGCATTAAAGAATTCTGCAGTGGATGGACGAAACTCATTGGTATGCAGTTGTGACTCTTACCCCTGGGTGCTTGTCGGAATGTCCTAAGGGGTGGCATAATGTCCTAACAGCCATTTATCAGAAATTTGGGGATAGGACGTGGGCAGCAATAGCTTGGTAAAAGCTCCCCAGTAGATTCCGGTGTGCAGCCAGGATTGAGATACTAATCTTGACAGCATCTACCACTGAGAACCCATCGCCTTCTCTTTTATCCAGCACAGTCCACTCTCAAAGGCTCTGTGAAGACTGAAGTAACTCAGTCTCCTGGTGTGTTTTGGTCTGAAAGGACACCCAGAACCCATTTCACAGAGCTAGGTACAGGTTTCCTATCCCTTCCCCTGTCTTGGGTTCCAATTTCCCCTTCTCTTGTGTGTATTCAATTCTTTTCAGTTAGTACTTCTCCTTTAGAAAATAGATTTAGACGGGGGAAAAAAGTGGAATTGGAATAATTCTTTTCACTCCTGATGTTTTGTGAAGAGAAAGTTTCCACACCCAGAAGTTTACTTTCATTTGTTCATCTGGCTCTGGATATATGTTTGAAAAGCTGTTCTGTAGCTTTTCAACATTTTTTGAAAGCGTCAGCTCATTTCTGACATGAGGTCTGCAGACTTTATTCTAGCATGTATAACATTCTTAATTCATTCCTCTTCCATGTGTGGCTTGCTGGCTCCTCTTTTTCTCTCCCAGGCACACAGGCATTTACTAAAGTCTTGTCCTTCATCCACTTTTTTCTATGAGCTTTAGCTGTTGATCATCTCACCCATGCCCCTGACTTTAGTAAGGCAGGTGTCTACCCATTCTACAATCTTTACCCTCCTCCAGACCACAGCCTGGATTTATCACTGGAACATGAAGCCTACTGCTTACTTCAAGTGTAAACTCATCACTCCCTCATGCTGACACCTGGGCTGAGTTCCCTGACTCCAGGACACCCACCATTTCCTAGCCCACCCCAATCCCCTCTCCCAGATCTCTCAATACCGTAGATTCCAGCTCTGACCTGACCCTCACCTCAGCACCCCCAACTAGTTTTCCATTCTTCTGTTCTCACAAGTACCAGTCCACCCCAGACCCCCACTGAGGGTTTCTCCCATCACTTCAATCTACCTTACTTTCCCCTTGCCCAACTCACCTTCCCCGAAAGATTCCAGTGTCTCTCCTCAGCTCAGAATTCCCACTGGTCATGGAACTAGGTTAAAAGTCCTAAGCCCTTCAATTTCAGTTAAATTTAGCTGGCTTTGGACTCCAGCTCTACCTACCACTCACTGTATGTTACTAAATTTCTGAGTCGTGCCTCATCCGAAAAGAGAATGAATGATAGTATTAAGCTTTTGTGAAGACAGACTGAAATAAGGCATGGAAAGCACTCGACGCTGTACGTGGCAGACATCACTCCATTATACTTTAGCTGTTATCACTCACACCTCATCTCCAAAAGCTCACATAGCACACCCTATATTCTAGGGGATAGAATATACCTGCAATTACCCCACTCTGCATTGATCTTTGCTGGTTTCTCTCTGTGAAGCACCCTGGAACCCACGTTCTCTCCTCCATCTGTGGAAATGTCCTCCACCCTTCAAAAAGCACTTCAAATGTCATCTTCTCCATTAAACCTTTTCTGAAACCACCCCCACCCCCGGTTTTATGTCTCTTTTGAACCCCTGCTTTACTTCTGTGCTCTCTGAAAGTCTGTCTTCTGTTTCCTGTAACTGACTCACTCTTCATACACTGACCACTGATGTTAGGTCTACATCTAACTGGGGGACTGCACTTGTCTCATCTTTATATTCTGTGGGAAAGCAAACTTATGAAGACTGGCAGCAATAATAATTGTGATTGTTGAGCCAGACTGATATGAGTTTCAGAACATTCTAGCTATCCCTTCTTTTTGAGGTCTCCTTACCATTCTGTTTTTGGCCCCAAAAGAGATCATTTCTCTCTTTTGTCCCAACTGTTGAAATGTTTCTAGAGTACATGGCTAGGCCCAAAGCATGCTTCTTTAGGGATTTCACCACCTGGTTCCTGTCACTTTATATCACTGGCCAATGCTTCTTTGTTGGATCAGAAAGAAATCCAGAGATGTCAATCCCTGCATTATTTTCTCAGTCTTAAAAATTAAATGATCAGCAAAACAAGCCAAGAGTTTATCAGATATTAGCAGAACGAGACTTGTGGTGCTTTTATCAGCACGTTTGGCAGCCACCCTAGATCTATAGTCTCTGGGGAGAAAGCATCATCCATAACCTCTGTCCAACAATCTATAATATTGAACCTACTAACAACAACCTTTCTGTGGCTATTTCCCCCCTTACCCAGCAATTCACCCTTAAGGTCTGGATTTTTGTAGGTTTGCTTCTTGAAAGCAAAATATGCCCTTCTAGAGTCATATTTTAGCCATGAGAACCACCCTCACCTTCTAGGTGAGATGATCAGACGATCCTATCTATGCCCAAGTTTTCACGTTTCGTGCCTACTTTGCTTCACCCTCATAGGCTGCACTATGGCAGATCACACATAACCACACTGCTTCCCAGGTGTCCATGTGAATTACTGAAGTTCTCCTCTGTTAGCGCTCTTCCCTCCACGATGCCTACTCTCCTCCATCCAATCAGGTCCTAAGGTTTCTTCCTTGCCATTAAATTTCAGTTGAACTCTCTTGACCAGGTTGGTGAATTTCTTGCCAACATGCTTTTCGCAAAGATGCCAAGAGGCTGCCCTGCAAACCAAACCCATCTGTCAACACCACCCGTGCTATGGTTATATGTCCACTTTCCACATCCTTTTCCAACTCATGGCTCCCTTCCCCTGAAAGGTAGAAACACGATATGGTCCGCTGGAGACCTTTGGTGTCCTGCCACGATTTTATAGCACTAGAAATACATTTGAGGTTCCTTTTGACAGTTTAATGTATTTTTAACCAAACCAATGAACAGGGGTGAGAGTCGATAGATCTCATATTCTGGCAGATTATTACACATCCCTTGGCTTACGGTTCACCAATATCCAGTCTTCTTTTCTTTCATAAGAGAACTCTCAAGTTGTAGTTGGGCACAAGGTCATCTACTCAGAAGCTACCTTTCCAGCCATCCTTACAGCTTCGTGGTGGTGTGGGGGTGGGGGATGACTAAGTTCTGCCAGTGAGGTGCCGTGGATGCTGTACTAACAAGAGATGCACACGTGTAACTCTGTCCTTTCCTGAGGGCTGAGAGACGCTGACAAGTGGGTCCAGAAATGAAAGCCATTGGTTGAAGAGAATAGTGCTACTGTGCTAGCTCAGGAATAACCGTGTCCGGACAGTTACGTGAGAGAGAAATAAACTTCAATCTTGTTAAAAAACCACTTAATTTGGGGGTCTGTCAGTTATGGAGCTGTAGTGCCAATAATGTATGCCCTAAGAAGGCAGCGTGCCTTACAATTAGGAATCCTGGTAACCACCGTACCCCTCAACAGGACGGTGTCAACCACCCCTCCCCTGGTCAGCTTCCTGGGCCAGAAACCGGAGCCCCTGAAACACTGGCAGCGAGAATCCTCGTGGTTCGACAAAGTACAGAAAGCTACTGTTCTCCAGTTCTCGGGGCATATTCTCCTGGAACAATCCCATATTCTTCAGTAGGCTTTCCGTAGAGATCCATTCCTCTGAGCATGTTCGCTCTCTCCAGCAGGACAGCCCCCTTCACGTTGCCTTTGACACACACGTGGTCCCGAGAGCCACTGGGGAACAGGATGACTGAGTGTTCTGATTGGAGAAGGAGGAGTCCACAGGTCAATCCCTCCAGGCCTGAACCGCAAAACCAGCAACGGGCTGGTGGATTTCCTCTTCCTGCCGTTTAGCCACTCTGACTTGCCCTGCAGTTTCTCAAGAGGGAGAAACACTTACGGATAAATGTAGGCTAAGAAAGAAAGTGATAATGAAAACGCAAGAAGCCAAAGGGGAATGGCTACACTGATGAAAATTCAAGTCAATACACATCTATAAAGTACCTACTAAGCATCCAGTGCTAACCCCTAAAGGATGGAAACTAAGTGACCAAAGCTTAATGCAAGGAGGAAACCACTCTGATCAAGAAGATAAGCAGTGTGTAGATGAAACAAGCCAGAACCCAGGTCACGGTGGGATAGCTAGTTGGGGTTGTGGGCAGTCACAGGGAAGAGCTCAATGGGGCTGGAGTTGTGAGCAAAAGCTTGAAAGAGGTGGTCTGTGGGGAGAAGCTTCCCAGGGTGATCCCATCATCCAGCCAGGCTTGAGAAATATTGCATGAGGGCACCTGGCTGCAGGACAGGGTCACCCTGGGGAGCTTCTATAAAATACTAGTCTGGCCCCACTCCAAGCCCATTCATCCAGGCGCTCTGGGATGAGGCCCAGGCCCCGGGGGCAAGGCACTGGAAAAGCTCCCCAGATGATTCTGATGCACCATGAGGGTTGAGAACCACTGCCCTAAATCTGGGCTCCAGAAATTATAGCAAGACTTACCCCACAGAAAACGGCCTTCTTTTATTTTGGCACTAAATTTCCTTTTAGCATCTAACACCAGACCTACGTCTACTGCATCTAATTTATAGCAAATTAAAATGCAAAGCAGGATGTGACTTAGCGGTTTAAAGGGTAAGAAGAGAGTGCGCCACTCAAGAACTTAAAATAACATCTTGTGGTTTGAATTTTATCAGTGGGTGTTGTTATCCATCCTTAACTGACAACTGCTGGCGGAAGCAGGGTAGAGTTTTAACAAGTGGCAACCACAGGCTGTGTTTCAGTACTTATATAAAAAGGCTATCAACCGAGACACTGTGAAATGTGAATGCAAATTTTAAAAACTTCTCTATCTTCTGTAAAAATCTGCTAATTGTCTTTTCAGAAATGTAAACAGGAAGCTAAATGTAAACATGAACGATGCTCGAGAAGAGCTACCTGAACCTTCTCAAATAACAAGAAACTAAACACCCAGTGGCTAATGTATCAGATGTGCACACTTGAAGTTCCCTTGGGCGTCTAACTAAAAAAAACCCAAGGACGGAGAATCGAAGCTGAAAAAAAAATTCTATCAAACGAATTTCTCGAGATACAGTTTGGGGGTGTCCTTCCAGAATTGCAGGGGCAGTAATAAACAAGGCATTTTAAGAGGCTCGAAAGAAAGCAAGAATTCACTAATTTAGTGATGTAGGTGGGGAGAGAAAGCGATACAGGAAGTTTTACTCACTCCTACGGGAAGGACTGTTGCAAGAAAATGAACACACAACACTTTTAAACTGTGCAAGCAGAACAAAATTATAAGGAGAATTGGATGGAAAAGGTAGCAAGAAGAGATTTTAAAAACTGGGGTGGATATCAGGAGACTAGAGCTAAAAAGGGAAGAAAAACGTGAAAGTACCTCTGTAACTGATGTCAATGCTGTGGTTATTTTTTCTCTCCAGTAGGGTATACATCAGAAGCAATTTGAAGGCTGCATCTTATTCTCTTTTGGTTCTGTTTTTTAAATTGCCTACAACGGGCACAGAACCTGGCATGTGGCAGGTTATTTACCAAATGGATGACCTGTGTGTCCCCTCCCCCTTACAGTAGTTACTAGATTTTTACTAGAACTTATTTTAATCTAGAAATAGAAAAAGAAATATTCTCAACTATCCCCATTTATCAAATGTAAAAATGTAAGTCTGGACGGATCCTGTTTAGAAGCTTGCATCTTCTGAGAGCACTATAAAAGTAATAATAGAAATTACAAGAAAACTGATGTCAGAACGTGAGATGTAAATAATGTATCAAAACTCTAGCTGGATTCCATCAAAGGAATTTTAGAAATGATGGTCAGCAGCCAGAACCCTGCTCTTCACTCTGAATTCCCCGGTGGTGTGCATTCACTGCAGACCTAGGCTGAGTCAGGGAGGTGAGCACACGGAGGGGGTTTCAATACCCTATTTTGTATTCAGACAGCACCTCCCATCAAAGAGGTCCCAGTGCTGTGCAAATGGCAACCCCCCCCCCCTCATACCCAAGGCAGAGGCACTCCAGTACAGAGCCAGACAATCCTTTCCTGAAAAGGAGACGTGCCCCAGTTTCTAGACACAGGTCAGATCTCAAGTCTTATTTATGGCTTAGAGAGAGCTGATGCCAATTCTGATTCATCATTACTGGGTGTAGAAGACATATTTTTCAAAGATGACGACACCAATATACATCTCATCGCCCAAACACTCTCCACGGATTGGTGGGGTCTCTGTTTCCTTCCCTCGAACCTGAGTGGGCTTGCCATTATGCCAAAGCCACCCCACTGTGTGACTTCCAAGGCTACGTTAGAAATGGCAACACAGCTTCCACCTGATGCTGTGTCTCTCTCAGGATGCTCCGTCTTCAACTTAGCCATCATGATGTGAGGAGGCCCAAACTCGGCAATGCGGAGGGAACACTTGGAGGGGCTCATTTCAAAAAGAACTGAGGACACACCTGCACACCAGCCGACCGCCACCACTAACTCTCAGGCATGTGAGTCTTCAGAGGTTCCCGGCCCCCGCCTTCTCACCATCCCAGCCAACACTGAGTAGAGCAGACTCCAGCTTTTCCCCCCAAATCCTGTTCGCATCACAGACTTGAGGGTTAAATAAAGTGTTAATGTCTTACCACACCGAGTTTTGGGGTTGTTTGTTACACAGCATCACGTAACTGCAACACTAGGCAGGGACCCTTAGCAGACCCCCCTCCAGGTGGGAAGCATGAGAACATGGGGTCATAAAGACAGTTCAATCAGCAGTAATGCCCCCTTCTCCTGACCCTCAGGCCAGCAGGCTCCTCCTACCAGAGCATCCCGCTCCTGTCACATAAGTCAGACTTGGAAGCGGGCTCATCGGTCAACAGACCCAGACCTTTCCAGAAAGTCACGTATATGAAGCACACGGGAGAGCGTATGGGTCAATTAGCTGATCAAGGTGGGTATGTATCTGATAGTGACAGACTACAAATGGGACAATGGAATCTAAAACAGGGGAAAGATGAGAAGACAGACAAATCCCTAAGAACCCTTTCAACATACCTTTTAGCACAGACCACAGAATTTCTCACTCATCACTTAGCATTTATCAGTTGCTTAAGCTGTGGCTGGGAGTGAGTTCTCAGCTTGCAAAGGAGCCAGAGAAATTCCTACTGAGGTCACAGGGTCAGTCACCCAAGTACAACTAGGACAGAACCCAGGACTGTACTCTCCATCAAGAATATACACCCAGAGACAAAGAGGGAATTGAAGTAAAAGTCCTAAGCACATATATTTAAATATTTCTAAAGAGCAGTTTTGTTGTTAAATTAAAGTGGCACCTGGGTGGCTCAGTTGGTTGAGTGTCTGACTCATGGTTTTGGCTCAGGTCGTGGTCTCTGAGTTGTGGGACTGAGTCCTGCATTAGGCTCCACGCTCAGCAGGAAGTCTACTTGAGATTCTCTCTCCCTCTCTCTCGGCCCCTCCTCTCTCTCTCTCTAATGGGTAAATAAATCTTAAAAAAAAAAAAAAAAGAGTCAAAATCCCAAACCCCATTGAATCCTTTGGTAAGAACACTGACTAGCTCTTGGGCCTTGGCCAGACCATTGTCTAGTTGACCTTGCCATGCAAAGATCTAATCTGGGCCACACACAGGGCTCCCAGGAGGCTATTTGTGCTCAGAGACCAGAAGGTGCCAACAAGGCAATAAGGAGAACAGTGCCTCATCATCTAAGTTAGAGCTGAAGAATGACTGAAAGCAGAGGGAGGGAGGGGAAAAAAGCCAGGAGACCAACTCATTTGGGCTGTAATGAGCCCCGGGTAATCATGACATCATGACCAGCATAGAAACCGGAGCTGTCCAATAGAATCTTCAGTGCTGCCTGATTCCAAGGCCTCCCCATGTGGTGGCCGGTGAGCACTTGAAATATGGCCGGTGCAACTAAGAAACTGAATTTTAAATTTTATTTAACTTTATTTTTTTAAATAACTTTGAATAATTTAAATGTACATAGTCCCACGTGGCTGGTAGCTGCCATATTAGACAACACAGCTTTACCACACCATTCTAAACTCCTGATTTCCTCCCAGCTTTCCTTTGGCACAAAGTGAGAACACCTTCAGGACATACCTGCCTTCTGAAATCTTCCAGGTGTGTGCTCACCCCTACCAACTAGTAAGAGTCAGCGGCTGGCGTACAGCTGCATCACCATAAAGGATGATGGCCAAAATTTAAATGTAGTAACTCATCTGGACAATTTTCTTTCCCATCCCCTCCATTGTTTGAGAATGAATTAAAGGGTAAGACAGATTATTAGTTTTCTACATTAGGTCAGTGGGGAATTCTAGTAATAAGCCCAACCTAAACTAATAGGTACCTCAAACTATGTCAGTACAGAGATGAGCTTCTTTAAAAGGATCAGATCCTCCAACTCATAATCCATTAAGAACGTTACAAAAAGATGTGTACAGGTCATGTGTCATTTAGGAAAGGCTTATAATGGCTGCTTAGTTTTAAGGCAATAATCGGTGATAGGAAAGATCATATTTTGGAACAAAAAGATGTTAGCTCACATAATTATCAGATGTCAGTTTTTTTGGTAGATGAAAATATTTACCACTTTCTACTCCCTTCAGAAGGCAACAAAATCCACTCTTGGCCAGCCAGGTGCCTTTTCACAGAGTGGGGAGGGAAGGTGAGAAGCCTTTTAAGAGGGTTCCTGCACAATTTACAAAGTCCTAGAAACAGCTCCACAAAGCTGCCCAGTAACTATCATTTGGCCTGCAGGAAAGCTGTAAATGTGGCAAGGAAATTAGAAGTTTACTGAGAAAACAACCAGTCTCCCAGTCTCCCAATATTCAAGTGTTTCCACACTGAGCAAGTGTTACCAACTTCTATTTCAGCCACTGCCCAGTTTAATATCCTCTTCTGCTTGCCTGAACCAATGTCTGCTTGCCAAAAATTCCTAAAAGTTCCCAATTCATGACAGGCGTCCTCATAAATTGCTAGTAGACTATAAATTGGCACCTCTTTAGAAGACAATGTGGCAATAGCAAGGCTGTCTTTCAAAAATAAGGGCAATAGGCAACAGCTTCCAAAGATAAAACCACTCAGAAAACATGGCTTCCAAAAGCCCTTTTCCAAAAAATCTTAATGACAATGAAGCCCCCCAAACATTAAATGACCAAGAATGGCCAAGCCATGAAGAAAGACCAATGGTTAACAGTGCATTGATTATGACTGAAGCAGTCAGGGAATAACCAGGGGAATTATAGCTAGTGAGGGTTAAAAGTATAAGTCCTAACAAAATAAAAATAAAACAAGTGACAACCATCTAAAACCAGGGGAGGGATGCTGGGCAAAAGCGTCAGATTATCATATTGTTAGAGCATGCGCAACTCATTCTGAATCCCAAACTGTTGGACGTGTTCATCTCTCTTCTCAACTAAGAGAACTAACCCTCTTCGGATAAAAGATGACTTTTCAGAAGACTGGCAATTTATTTTCCTTTTGTTAAATTCAAGTAAGATCAACTAGAATATTTTACTTTTAAAACTCCATTTAGGGGCGCCTGGGTGCCTCAGTCGGTTAAGCGTCTGCCTTCAGCTCAGGTCATGATCCCAGAGTCCGAGGATGGAGCCCTGCATCGGGCTCCCTGGTCAGCGGGAAACCTACTTCTCCCTCTCCCACTCCCCCTGCTTGTGTTCCCCCTCCCTCTGTGTCTCTCTCTGTCAAATAAATAAATAAAATCTTTTTAAAAAAATTAAAAAATAAAACTCCGTTTAGTTTGGGGTGCCTGGGTGGCTCAGTTGTTAAGTGTCTGCCTTCGGCTCAGGTCATGACCCAGGGTCCGGGGATCGAGCCCCGCATCGGGCTCCCTGCTCCGCGGGAAGCCTGCTTCTCCCTCTCCCACTCCCCCTGCTTGTGTTCCCTCTCTCGCTGTGTCTCTCTCTGTCAAATAAATAAATAAAATCTTTAGAAAAAACTCCGTTTAGTTTGAGCTCAATCTTATACAATTACTTCTGTCTGTTATTTATCTGTCCATCTGTCTGTCTGTCTCTCTCACTAGAGGTACAGAGGCAAGCCTGAAATAAATGTCAACACTGATTATTTTCTGGGTGAGATTTTGGGGTAATATTTTAATTTCTCTTTTGAACTTTTTTTGTTTTGCTTGATTTTTAAACATAAGGAACACGTATCACTGATATAAAAAAATGAAAAAGCAATTACTTTGCTGACTTGAACGGTCCATTTTCCTCATATGGTCACCTGATCCATGCTTCACTTATTTCCCCAACCTCACCAACCTCAGATTGTGACTCAAAATACCCTCAGCAGGTCCTCTCTGCATTCTCTGGTCCTTCTTCCTTTCTGGCTTTTGTCTCCGCCGTCGGAAACACGCTGGGCTCCCAGAGAGAGAACCTGCCTGCATCCCGCCTCCCTACAGGTGTCAAGCAGGGTGAGGCAGCCACCCCCAAGACCGGAGATCAGGCCAGCAGTGGTGCTTGGGCCCGTAAACTAGAGGTATGAGTGGGACCTACGGACACTGAGCATCCCATCTGCTCCACCACAGTGGTGACACACCGACCCACTGGGCTTACCAGAAGTGAAGGCAGCCCTACCACTAAGTCCCCTTCTGACTCTCTCTACCCGCCCCACCCCCCACCCTCCGCCCCCTCTCTTTTAAAGAAAGGTAAAGAAATAAACCCTATCAGACTTGGAAGCAAGGAGTGTTTGGGTGGAGGCAGGGAAGCTGGAAGAACTATGAGGGAACAGATTAGCCTGTATCCACACTGGTAGCTGGGTACAGTGTGCTCCAGCCCAGGGCTCCAGGAATGCATTCCGGCCGTAACACGCTTATCTGACAACTCAGAACACGGTAGCCATGCGGGCTTTGTTTACTCCATGGAAGTCAGTGGCCTTCTCCTGCCTCTTTCCGTCCTTTATCTTAAGGAGTACGCATCAGAGCAAAAGCTGCAGGAATCAAATTTTACAAACTCATTAGATCAGGGATTATTAGGCACTACATAAACCAAGCTATACACCTAACAGATTAAAAATAAATAAATATGTAGCTCTTGGAAGATAAAGTATCTTGTAAGCTATATATACATATACAGGGCGTTTCAGGAGTTTGATTATAGCTCCTAGTTTAAGCGCTTACTTTTTGGACAGGTCTCTTAGTAGCACAACAGAGAGACGCAATCAGCTTCTGTGTATCAGCAGGCATGACATCCCAGAAACAGCAACTCAGAGAGATTTAAAAATCAGAGCTCATGTCTGAAAAATTACGGTGCTACCCTAGATCATAATTATTCAAAATGTGCTCTGCTAGGGACACCTGGCTGGCTCAGTCGGCTAAGTGTCTGCCTTTAGCTCAGGTCATGATCCCGGGGTCCTAGGATCGAGTCCTGCATGGGCTCCTTGCCCAGCAGGGAGTCTGCTTCTCCCTCTGCCTGCCACTCCCCCCTGTTGTGCTCTCTCATTCTCTCTCTCTGACAAATAAATAAACAAAATCTTAAAAAAAAAAAAAAAAAAAGGCGCTCTGCTAAATACCAGTCACACAGGGTTCTCTGTGGCAGTGAAATATAAGTCCCCACATACCGGTCACCTTGGGGATTGCTGATCCTACCTTCCCTATTGAAATCACAGTGTAATGCACGTTGGCACATTATACGCTCTGAAAAGTCCTGCAGTTAAAACAAATGCCACATCTGTTAATTTTGTTGAACCCATTCCAAACCTATGTAACCATGGAATGTCTTCTTTGAGGTGACACTTAACAATTGTCCTTCAGTCTGACAATCCTATCTAGCTTTAAAGCTCAATTATCCTGAGTCCATGAAAGTATTTGAACTCTTATCTTTAAAGGTTGGTTTTTCCATCATGTAGATAGTAGCTTAACATGCACAGGCATCACTTCTTGGTTATAAATTAGGCTCACAACAGCCGGTAAATAACATTAGATATTCTTTGCTTACACTTTTATGTCTAGACTTGGTCTAGAGAAACCACGAGAAACCATGATAATCACATAAAAACCAAAAGCAAGTTTCAGAAACTGGGAACATGCTTCCCTGTTTGACCCAATCTTCCCCTAAAAGTCCCTCCCTGGTCTCTCATTATCACATATCTTCCCCCAAACCCAACTTCCCCACTCCCGTTCCCCTCTTGCTTTCTAAAGTTTATACCCGGACTCAATCCTTTCTACCTCAGTCTGAAATTGCCCCGAAGAGGAAACATCGGAATGGGAAGTAAAGTATCATTTGGAGAAAAGAAGTAGCACTCCAGAGAGAGGCACTCTTAATTAACTGGACAAAATGCTAAAAGAAATCTTGTGGAAATTATCTCAGGATTTAAGTACTCACACAACCATTAGGCAAGCTTACTTAAAAACAGAGCTCAAGCAATCTGCACATATTCACTCAAGTAAACAAGAAAATGGGATCGGCATTTAGTATTTACTTAACAAATGTTTATTGATCACTTACTATTGGTCAGGGACAACTCTAGACAGTGGGGATAATGTAGTGAGCAAAATCTGAAACACTGCACTACAAACAAAACTATACAATAGACTAGAAAACTCACTGGGCTCCCTGCTCAGCGGGGAGCCTGCTTCTCTGCCCCTCCCCTGGCTCGTTCTCTCTCTCTCTCAAATAAATAAATAAAATCTTTAAAAAAAAATAAAACGATCATATAAGGCACAAAGAAAGTTTTCTTGCATCTGTGAGAAGGTAAGGGAAAGGCAAGAGACATTTATTTTGTACCTGTCATTTCCCAGACACCATGCTAGATACGTTATGTTATTTAATTTCCAGAATTATCCTTTGACTTAGGTTTTAAGCTTCATTCGACGTTAAGAAACCCAGACAGAGCTAGCGGTCCAACTTTTGTAATATGCCTGATTCAAAATCTACACCTTTTATGCAAGAATAGTGAGGTTCAACCTGAAATGGAATTCATGGTCACTTCAAAGCAACATTTCTAATATGACTTTATGATGGTGGAGGAAAGATAGGTCAAAACATATGAGGTAGAAGAGTGGACATCAACATCACAACAAAAAATAATCCTCGCAGATTTGTAAGAATCACACTTCTCAATTTTAAAACACACTACAAAGCTATAGGAATCAAAACAGTGCATACTAGCATAAACAGAGACATACAGATGAAGGGAATAGAATTGAGAATGCAGAAATTAAACCCACATATATGGTCAATTCATTTTGAACAAAGGTTCCGGGACAATTCGATGGGGAAAGAAAAGTCTTTTCTATAAATGGTGTTGAAAAAGGTGGATATTCACATGCAAAAGGATAAAGTTGGACCCTAACTTCGTACCACACACAAAAGTTTACTCCAAATAAACCAAAGACCTAAATGTAAAAGCTGAAACTATAAAATCCTTAAAGGAAACCACAGGGATAAAATTTCCTGACCTTGAATTACATCATAGTCTATGAGATATGACACCTAAAGCAAAATCAATAAAAGAAAAAATATAGTAAGCTGGACTTCATCAAAATTGAAAAACTTTTGGGTGCACCTGGGTGGTTTAGTCTGTTGAGTGTCTGACTCCTGATTTTGGCTCAGGTCATGACCTCAGGGTCATGTGATTGAGCCCCACGTCTCCCAAGAATGGGAGAAAATATTTGAAAGTCATATACCTGATATGGGTCTAGTATCCAGAATATATAAAGAATTCTTACAACTCAGCAATGAAAACAACCCAATTTTTTAAATAGGCAAAGGACCTGAAGAGATACTTCTCCAAAGAAGACACACAAATGGTCAATAAGCACATGAAAAAATACTCAACATCATTAATCACGAGAGAAATGAAAATAAAAATACAAAAAAATACCACTTCACACCCCCTAGGATAGCTATGATAATAAATAAAGAAACCAACAAGCAAACAAACAGGCAGATAAGCAAGGATGTAGAGAAACTGGAGCCCTCATACATTTTGGTGGGAATGTATACATTGGAAAACAGTCCAATGATTCCTCAAAATGTTAAACATAGTTACCATATGAGGCAGCAATTCCACTCCTAGGTATATACCCAAGAGACTTGAAAACATGTTCACAGAAAAACTTGTACAAGAATGTTCATAGCAGCATAATTCATAAAAGTTAAAAAGTGGAAAAACTCAAATGTCTATCAACTGCTGAATGGATAAACAAAAAGTGGAATATCTATACATTATGGATTGAATGTTTATGTTGTCATCCCAAAATTCATAAATTGACAACTAATCCCCAATGTGATGGTATGAGGGTGGAGTCTTCATGAGTGAGATTAGTGCCCTTATAAAAAAAAAAACAAGAAACAAAACCTTGCTTCCTCTGTCTCAGCCATGTGAAGATACAGCAAGATGACAGCCAGGAAGTGGGCTCTCATCAGACACTAGATCTACCAGCACCATGATCTTGGATTTCCCAGACTCCAGAACTAAAAGAAATAAATGTTTGCTTACTATTTAAGCCAACCAGTCTATGGTAATTTGTTATAGCAACCCAAACTGACTAAGAGACCATACAGTGGAATATTACTCACCTATAAAAAGGAATAAAACATTGAGTCATGCTACAACATCGATGAACCTTGAAAACATGCTAAGTGAAGGAAGAGAGATAAAAAAGGCCACACATTATATCATTCCATTTATATGAAATGTCCAGAATAAGCAAATCTATAGAGACAGAAAGTAGATTATGTTTGCCAGGGCCTGAAGATAGGCAAAATGGGGAAGAATGGGATTCTTTTTGGGGTGATAGAAATGTACCATAATTCAATGACGATGATGGTCACACAATTTTGTGAATGTACTTAAAAAAAAAATCACTGACATACATTTTAAAAGGGTAAATTTTATGGTTTGTGAAATTACATATCAATTAAAAAACTCTTCCCTTCCTAAAAATAACCTTTGAATCAAATAGAATCAGATATATAGTTATCCATCTTCTCCCACAAAAACCACTGGCATGAGGTCAATCCACTTTTGCTGAGTCAAATGTGACACCGGATGTGACACTGGAATTTAGCCCTACGATTCAAAAAAGACCTATTCTGTGTTCTCAAAGTGTTTTAAAACAGCATATTCAATTAAAAATAAATGAGCAGTGGCACCTGGGTGGCACAGTTGGTTGAATGACCGACTCTTGACTTTGGCTCAGGTCATGATCTCAGTCATGGGATTGAGCCCAGAGTGGGGATCCATGCTCAGCATGGAGTCTGCTTGAAATTCTCTCTCCCTCTGCCCCTCCCACTCATTCTCTCTTTCTCTCTGTCACAAATAAATAAATAAGTCTTAAAAAAAAAACAAATGAGCAATTTAGTATCAACATGGAAGCCTATCATTGCAAATCAGTCTACATAAAGCCTCTGAATCTATATGCTCTAGTGAACTCATGGAAAGGAAAGAATGAAACAGCCAAGTCAAAGGTCAAGGGCAACCTCAACACATGGAAATAACAATACAAATCACAAGACTTGTCAACCTGCCTGCCACATTAGTCATCCTAGAAATCGTGAATAGATCGTGGACACTCCTCCTCATTTGAGAGGTTGCTGACAATCATACCCAGAAATGAAACACTGGGTCCTCCCTCCAAGATCTCAGAGGAATTCTTCTATGTGGGTAGCAGTAACAGCTTCCATCACCGAGGGCCTAGTTACAAGCAATCAGGTCTAATTAAAACCCTTACAGAACGATTGAAAGCCAAATCTGGATGTGATGTTAAAATTACTCTTAAGCTCTGAAACAGTTGGTTGATCTTTGATCTGTACTCCTGCTTTACATTTAGCAAAGACTCAGACCCACATTAAAAAAAAAAAAAGTTTACTAAGACTTTAACCACCATGTAGGTTAAAATAGCTGTGTGTACACGCATATTCACACAAGCCAACCCATCACTAGTCAAAAGAACACTCCAAGCTAATGAAAAGCCTGAATTTCATTGTCTGCAATAAAAGAACAGGATAAAACTGGGCAAGCACAGGTAATTCCAACTTTTGAGAGGTTATGTTCTAGAAGGTATTATAAATCAGCTGTTTCAAACTCAAAACATTTTTCCATAGAAATCTGTTGGCTTGTGATCACGTATTCAAGCTAGCCCAGAGAGACCTACTCAATGCACTTAAAGTAGAGAGACAATGGCACTTCTTATAGGAGGAAGATGCCTTCCAAGTCAACTCCGGAATGTAGTTCAGAGCGGCAGCAGCCCAACTGCAGCATCAGGAAATAGGATGGGAACAGTCTGATCCCATCATTCCCCAGGTATTCTAAACCGGTGGACAAATACAGGCCATGGTCCACAGTGGGAATCCCTCCCTACTCCCATTCAGACATAAGAATACTTCTTCACAAGGACCTCTAAGGATGGGAGAGTCTGTGGTTTTTTGCTACTCTCCTGAAGTTGGTTTGTTTTTTGTTGTTTTGTTTTTTGGATTTTTTGGGGGGAGAGAGAGAGAGAGCGTGCATGTAAGTGGGGGGAGGGCGGGAGGGCAGACGGAGAGGGAGAGAATCTTAAGCCGACTCCACATGCATTGAGGAACCCAACACAGAGTTCGATCTCATGACCCTGAGATTATGACCTGAGTAGAAATCAAGAGTTGGACACTTAACCAACTGAGCCACCCAGGTGTCCCCCCCCAAAGTTCTATTTTCAGTAAATGTCTGCTTATCTGGAAATGAAAGCAAACCAAAGAATTCACATTACAAGATTTTTTAAACTTTTGTTGAATTATAACATTCATATAGAAAGTCATATTGCTGAATTTTTTAAAAAGATTTTATTTATTTATTTATTTATTTGAGAGAGAGAGAGAGGGCCCGCAAGTAAGGGGAGGGAGAGGGACAAGCAGACTCTGCCCTGAGTGTGGAGACGAATGTGGGGCTCCATCTCACGACCCTAAGATCATGACTGGAGCTGAAATCAAGAGTCAGAGGTTTAAATGACTGAGGCACCCGGGCGCCCCTATAGTGCTGAATTTTTAAAAATGTATTTTTGTAGAGAAGATGCATGGAAAGTAGTGAATTTCAGCAACTTCTCAAATGTCTCTACAGTCAATGCAGATTCCATTCTTCATTACTACTATGTCCTACACCTAGCAGAGAGGCTGCACATAGCAAGCACCTCAAAGACATCTATGGGATCTCTGCACCTTTGACATCATTAGTATTGTGCATGTAATTTATTTTGAAACTACCCTAGAATAACTTATATACACTGCAATAGGGACTAACAGGAATGGCCTGGCCCCAGAAAAGATATCATATAGGTGAAAAATGGAAAATAGATAATTATAAAAATAGTAATCACTAGCCTCAAATGCTGCAGTGTCTGAAATGTGTTATAAAGAATCCCAGTGGGAAGCAGTGGGATGCAGCGGGGACAGCACAAACGTGGGTGGTAGAAAGACAGGCTTGCCCTTGCCACAGTGTGACCTTGAGAAATCTGCCTCTTGGTGCCTCAATTTCCTCAACCACAGAACTGTTCTCACTCAGGGAATTGGGTGACTGAGTGGCCAGGATGGGAGGGAAATTAAGTTTTCAGTGAATGCCCTTGATGCCTTTAGAATGTGGTTCCACAAATAGGTATCACTCATTGAACAACTGAAGAAACAGGATGTCTTACGGGATTGATCATTCCAGCGACCCCAAAGGAGAACTGGGAAGCGTGTGATGCCTCAGGCCACCCTGCTGGCTCTTCTTCCACCACCTCCTGGCTCTCCTCTGACTTACCCCGCCTGGCCGGCTCAGCCCCCATTCTTCAGTCTGACCTCATTCTAGCCTGACCACCTGGTTCTGACTCACAGCCTTGCCGTTAACCCTGCTATCAATGCTAATCCCCTCAGCCCTGCGTCAGGTTTTCAGGTCAGGGATCTGTTTCCTCCACACCCGCCATGACCTGCCAGTGCTGGCGATGACCTGGAGCTTCCAGGGTGAGAGTGATGAACCGTCCTCCTTGTAGAAAACCCCAGCGTTAGTTCTGAATACGAAGTGAGCTTACCTTAGGGTCAATACAGAAAGAAAAAAAAAAAAAGGAAAGAAAAATGAATGAAAAGGCAGGATGAGTTAGTTTTAGGAGCAGAAAAAAAGAAAAAGAAAAGGCAAACCTGTAAGTATGGCCATCAGGGATACTCCGCGGTATACATCACCCGCCCACCCTGCACACATACAATGTCGGAGATGGGGCCAACCCAGCAAATTCTTCTTCACTTCAGGGACAGCAAATCTCATCCTAAAAGACAGGTAATCTATCACAATTGGTGGAAACTATCAAAAAAGGGTCTGCACTAAACCTCTTTCTTTAATAAGTCCACAAAGAACACAAGGCATGCTTATTGAATTCTCTCTGCAGAGAGGAGCTCATCGTGATGGGGTTGATGGGGGCAGGTGGTGTCAGGACTATCCACAGTCTTATTATCGGCACCTATTAAGAGTGGCTCCTCTCCTCAGAGCCCTTCTCTCTGGGAATCAGCCCCTCCCTGGCCATTGCAGTGACCCAAACCAAGGGCAGCCACCATACTGACTAACCTGAGCCAACATGATTCTCTTTGTCCAGAATTTGGAAGGTAGACACAGGGAGCGAGGCTGATCTAATGACACTGAACTTGGGAGAACGTGGGACTGCCGGGGGTGCTATTTTGAACCAGGTGCAGGGAAAGCAGAGAGGATGGGACAGCAGGGTAGGCAGACAGAGAGGGGCTGGAAGACAAAGAGAGATAGGCCGACCACAGAAATGCAGAATGAGACACAGAAAGACAGACAGACAACACACACGTGCCATAAGGCACAGCCAGGGGCAACGTAAGAGGCACATAAAGGGACAAATCGGACAGAGAGGCCACGTGGAGTGGGTGAACTGGTGGGGGTACACAGATTTTAGGGGATTGCTGCCATGTCTGAGGCACCTGCCCTGGGCATGACGACCCCTGTGGCAATCCAACAAAACCCTCCTTTAGGGCGCCTGGGGGCTCAGTTGGTTAAGCGTCTGCCTTTGGCTCAGGTCATGATCCCAGGGTCCTGGGATCGAGCCCCACATTGGGCTCCCTGCTCGGCGGGGAGCCTGCTTCTCCCTCTGCCTGCCACTCCCCCTGCTTGTGCGCTCTCTTTTTCTGCGAAATAAATAAATTTTAAAAAAATCTTAAAAAGAAACCCTCCTTTAGTTGATCCAGTTGCACCTTCTATTTTTCATGTATGCAGTTAGAAAAGTAATTTTAAATATCAATACCCAAGAAGAGGAAGGACTGGCAAATTTTGACACATATTGTTGATTACAGTATAAATAAGTAAAAAATATTTGAGAAACCTACTGAGCAATTGTTATTCAAATGTTATAAAATACTCTTACCCTTTTACTCAATATTTATAATAGGGAAAAAGTCAATACAACCTTCATGCCCAACGGTAGGGGAAAAGTAAAGCAAGTTAAGACTAGAATATATTATTTCATATCAGGAATAATATTGCCTCTAAAATCATTTGCAAAGAACGTAACCTGTAGGGCGCCTGGGTGGCTCAGTCGGTTAAGCGACTGCCTTCGGCTCAGG